>NW_027361829.1:24800000-25022500 GCF_039654945.1 Dendrobates tinctorius | reverse complement strand
TTTCAATGCGTTTTTTTTGCGGGAAAAACGCGCTGCAAAAAAAAGCAAGTGTGAAACTAGCCTTATAATGGGTGTCTTGCTGTAAAAAAACGCATTGCGCGCGCATGCGTTTTTTTGAGGCAAGTCGGACGCACAAAAAATGCAACAGGTTGCATTTTGTGCGCCCGAGCGCATACCGCAAAAAAACGCATGCACGGAAAAACGCGTACAAACGCATGTGTATGCGCACATAAGCGCATCCCATGCAAAGTATAGGAAAAAAAAATGCATGCGCCATTTAGCGCTAAAATACCGCGAAAAAAAACGCAAATGTGAAACCAGCCTTAGAGGAGTAAAGTTTTTAGAATGGTGTCAGTTTTGAGCATTTTCTGTCATATGTTCCCCTCAAGGTCACTTCAATTGTGATGTGGTCCTAAAAGAAATGATTTTGTAAATTTTGTTTGAAAAATTAGGAATTGCTGATCAACTTTGAACCTTAAATTGTAGATATTTTCATAAATATATGCAAATCATATCTACCAAAGTTTATCATTAACATTACGTACAATATGTCATGAAAAAAACTCTCAGAATCACTGAGATTCGTTGAAGCGTTCCAGAGTTATTACCACATAAAGTGAAAGTGGTCTGATGTCAAAAATGCCCTGGCTATTAAGGTCAAAATTAGTTCTTTCACTAAAGGGTAAATTGACATACGTTTTAATTTCTCTTGACATAACATTTCTAAAAATTTGGTGAAAATTCTAAATCATTACAACAATTTGAAGAATATATGTAAAAACTCAGGAGGGCACTACTGAATAAGATATGCGGATCAACCAGCAGTCAGTATAAACACAAACTGAGAAAATGGAGAAAAAGCTACTGACCAAAATGCAGGGATCACTGCAAAATTACAAATTTTATTGGTAACAAAAAGACAACATCCATGTAAAAACATTTAAAAAGTCATACAATGACATGAAACTATCACAAAGGCTTATAATAAAGCCCAAAGAGCTCCCTCCAGTAAATGGACATATATAAAAAAGGCTCTAGAATGTATCACATACAATAGCATACCTGCAATGAAGAAATGTTCAGAGATGTAATACTAAACATAATGATCCATTGAATAATCCATCCAAATAGACTATAGTACAATAATGAATGCAAGTGATAACAAATGTAAGCAACTGAGCCATGAAAATAAACACCATAGGGTACTAAGCATAGATGAAAAGTATAGCAATCATGGTGTAGCCAAGAGGCTAAAATGACCAAGATTAAATCCTGCCTGCATAGTCCCTATATAATGCCACTTACAAGGGGGAGCTTGTGGAGTGCCCTACGCGTGTCGCACACCAAAAGGTGGCTTCATCAGGGGCTAGAGAGTCAGTCTGTTACACTTATTTAAATATGCTAAACAATCAGTACATATGTGCGGCAGCTGCAGCCACGTACCTAATTAGCTGCAATGGAGGCCTGAATGCACATGCACACCAGAGGAAAGAGAATAGTCCATGACTCACAGGTTATTTCCGGGTTTGGAGCAGTGTGACGAAACACTACACACTGCAGGTGCAGACAGGAATGACTCATCACATAATATAGGTTTAGAGCAGTGTGAACGTCACACCGCCCACTGCACCAATGCAAGCAAAGTAACGGAATACAAAAAGGTTGTGTGACATAATGAATGCCAAATGCGCAAGTGCGGTAGGCGCAAGATAAAATAAGCGCGATTCCACTGTGTGCCATGTCATTTAGCATATAAGCGGGCATACCTGAACATATAAGTGAGTAAAGTACATCAAAGGGAAACATATGCTATAATCCATCCCCATATGTAGGCGCCGTGGCACTGATCATCACAGTCTCAACAAATGGAAATTTCACAAAGTGTAAAAATGAGTGCAACTAATACAGACTATGCACCCATAGCCAAGTAAAGATATACAGTGCTCCCAGCCCGCGGACACGCAGCCCTTACAAAGTATATGGCTAAATGCAATGTCAGATCGCACTATGCTAAACGCACCAACTAAACACAGTATAATACTGGTAACGGAATTAGGTCAAATTTAGTGTTGCAAACACAAAGAGAACAAACAATATACCATTTTAAATCCACTGATTGAATGAGATTGAAGCAGGCCAGAAAGATCAAGCCTGTGCAGAAAAAAAAAAAAAAAAAAAAAAAAAAAACTAATCAGATAGTGTACACTGATTTCCGGGTTAGGCCAAAAAAGTTGTATAACACAGTAAATACCAAATGCGCAAGCGCGGTCTCAGTAATAAATGACACATAGGCGCTGAAAAAAAAAAAAAAAAAACCTACTATATAACCTGTCATTTAGCATGTGTGCAGGCATACCTATAAATAGATAGAGGGCATTAAAGGGAGACATATGATATAATAAACCCCCATATGTAAGCTCCGCGGCACTGATTATCACAATCTCAACAAGTAGATATTAATATCAATAGATACTATATAGATGCAAGCACGCATGGCTCATAGTGAAATAGAGATATAAAATGAAAAATGATATCAGCCCGCAGACACGCAATCACACTATGCAAACGCGCCCACTGAACACAGTGGAATACTGATGCCAGAATTGGTTGAATTTGGTATTGAAGACGCAGCAGGAACATGTAATGTACCAAAAAAAAAAACAAAAAAAAAAGTAGATTGCAACTTTATATTAGTGGTTATACTAACGAAATTTCTTCCCCGATTGGTAAATAAACCAAGCGAAGGAAGATAACGCTCCACAAGCATCACCCCTAATTAAGTATGCACTATAACTAAGTATTTTAATGTAATAGAAAGATGGATCAGAGAAAATTAATTAAAACTCCACAAGCTCCACCTCAGGGTCCACTGGACTTCAAAAAAGTAACCATTATAGACATATAACATGGATAGAACATAAAGCAAATCCAGAAATTGGAACAAAAAAAATCAAATCTAAGTCCATGTTGAAGTCCGAATATCTTCCAGGGTACTGTTTTATTATTTAAGTCCAGCGAGGGATAGAGTGAAGGATGAAATCCAAGGTGGGCGATCCAAGAATAGACAATTCCAAAAGTTGCTAGAGAAGTAGACTCCCATAGTGGACAAGTCAGACCTTGAGAAGCTGCCAAAAAATGGAGATCCAAGCTACTATGTTCAAAAAGATATGAGTCGATCAACCTACGAATGGAAAAAGAAGGGAAGAAGAACTTGATTAACCAATCGGTCAGATTTGTTTATAATAGCCAGTGAATAAAAGCTCCTCATTTAATCCCAAAGGGGATCGACTCCGAAGATCATAAATCCACCTAGATTCACGCCTCAGTAATTCCAATGAAACGTTCCCCCCTCTTATGTTAGTCTGTACTGCCTCAAGACCCAAAACCCTAATGCCAGTACAGCGGCCATTGTGTTCGCACAAAAAATGCATGGCTACTGAAGTGAGGGGTTTACCTTTTTCACGATCTGCTCTTGCAGTATTAATATTCGAAAGGTGCTGTTGGATCCTCTTCCGTAATTCCTGTGTAGTTTGTCCTACATAGATTTTTGGACATTGGCAGATAAGAGCATACACAAGATTCCTGGACCTACAATTAAAGAATGCCTTAGAAACTACAGGAAAGTTTAGAGTAGGGATATTAACCCCTTCACTGCCTGCAGTTAGATGACAGATGTTGCAATGGCCGCAAGCAAAGGTTCCAAGCACACGTACACCCCTGTTAAGATTGCATACAGGTCGCTTAAAATGGCTGTGGCACAAAGAATCTTTAAGAGATTGGGCCTTTCTAGCAATAAGAGTGGGATATGGCGCTAAATGGGGTGCAAGTTTAGGCTCATTGGCCAGCATACCCCAGTATTTTGTCAAAATGCCCCGTAAGTCACGCCACTGATTATTGTAAGTGGTTATCAGACCCAGGGTTTTATTAACTTTAGGAAGTCGAGGACCAAGTAGGTCTACACGATCCCTATCTCTGGCTGACTGGAAGGCACGAGATATTACCTTACGTGGGTATCCCCTGTTTTGAAAGCGTCTTGTCAGATCCTTGGCTTGTAGCAAAAAATCTTGCTGTTTTGAACAATTTCTTTTTAATCTGAAGAATTGTCCTTTCGGAATTCCGTTTCTCAGATGTTCTGGATGGAAACTCGTATAGTGTAAAATACTGTTAGTAGAGGTCGGCTTCCGATATAAAGTAGTTGTGATAGACGATCCCTCAATAACCAAATTTAAATCCAAAAATTCTGTCGCCAAACCTGCAAAATTAGCCGTAAGATGTATGTTTAAAGTGTTGTCATTAAGGCCATCTACAAATTCCTTACACTTATCCAAAGGTCCCGTCCATAGCAACAGGACATCATCAATATAGCGCCACCATCTAAACACATGATCTTTAAATTCAGGTGACACATATACTCGAGTCAACTCCCACCACCCCAAAAATAAATTTGCATACGAGGGTGCACAACGTGCACCCATCGCAGTCCCAGACACCTGTCTATAAAATACCCGATCAAACACAAAATAGTTTTTATCCAAAATGAAGTGCAATAAATCCACTATAAAGGAATCATGATGTCGATCACCCGTGGAGTGTTGCTCCAGAAAAAAAGCAACCGCTTGAATCCCCAAATCGTGTCGGATATTGGTGTACAAGGATTCAACATCCAGGGTAACTAAAAAAGTGTCAGGGGGAATGATCAAATCTTTCAACAAAACCAATAAATGTGAGGTTTCCTTGACATAAGAATGCAAGATGGAGACCAAAGGCTGAAGAAAGAAATCAACATAAACACAAGGCTTTTCAAAAATCCCACCAATACCCGACACGATTGGACGACCCGGTGGGTCCACAATGGACTTGTGCACTTTGGGTAGCATGTAGAAAGTGGGAATTCTGGGATGGTGGGAGGTCAAAAACTCTTTTTCTTTCTTGTTTAGGACATGATGGGTATGTGCCAAATTCAAAAGATGGTCTAATTTGGAGTTGAATATTGCAGTGGGATCAGATGGAAGTACCTGATAAAAGGAGGAATTGCTGAGCTGTCTTTTAGCTTCTTTGACATATAGATCAACCGGCCAAATCACAATATTACCTCCTTTATCAGCCTCTCTGATCACTAGCTCCTTATTCCTAACAAGTGCCTTAATTGCAATCCTTTCAGAGTTTGTTACATTACTAAAAGCACTGGGTTTGCTATCTAGGGTCTGTAAATCTCTACATACCGCATCAAAGAAGATTTGGACCACCGGAAATAAGGAAAACTTAGGAGTTGCTTCAGAAGGTAAACGTCCAGTAAAATGTGTTCTCGTGGAGGGGTTCGCATTCTCCTCCAGGAGTGAGAGAAGGTCTCTAAATATTTGTCTGTCCTCAATAGGCATAGTATCGACAATGGAAGGTTGATGATACATAAGTTTAAATGTTAATTGTCTGCAAAATAAATAAAGATCTTTAACAAAAATGAATTTGTCAAGAGTATTTGTAGGACAAAACGATAAGCCACGCTGCAAAATAGACACTTCAGTAGGCGATAATTCATAAGTGGACAGATGGATAATGGAAAGCTTACCCCCTTCATTCCGGGAGCAGTCCAACGAACCAAATTGAGAATCAGTAGGGTAAATCAATATCTGCGGTTCTGTCTCGAGTTCCTCCGTTGTCTGGGGGACCACTGACGAAACCTCCTGGCTCTCCTTAGGGGCTCTTGTACCACGTCTACCCCTCCTGCCGCGCCTTCTGGGTCGCATTGATCTGACGATAAAAAATCGCTGGATTGCGATTCATTGGCTGACAGGTTATCTTTGTTCGTATTCATATCTGATACAAGACGTCTTTTATTGCCCCTATGCACCCATCTGTATGCTTTTCCATTTTTAAAGTCCATCTGATCGCGTTTGAACTTACGCTTTTTGCCCCCAATAATGTCCTTTTCATAGTGATCAATGGTATTTTTGAGGCGACTTAAAAAGGGTTCAACCAAGGTTTTAGTATCAAACGTATGTAATTTAGTTTCACAAGTTTTGATTTTATCCTTAGTTTCCACTAACAAAGTACGATCATGCTCAATCAGAAGATTCATAATTATGGTTGAACACTTAAAAAGACCATCCTCCCAAGTCTTTTGGAAGGAGCAGTCTACTTCCCAGGCTGGGAAAATCTGAACCCTGAGTCCCCTCGGGATAAGACCAAAACGTTTATACTCCTCAAGACTTTTAATGTTCCACCATGTTTTGGTAAGAATTTTATGTAGATTAATAAGTTCTCTAGAAATACTATCAAAGTCTGTGTGTGAACCAACACCAACTGAAGCAGACTGAGCCACTGTAAGGTCCTCAAAAATCCCCTGTGCCTGACTAGTCCAGGCGGCCTCTCTCGCTGCCAGGTCCATAATATGACATAAATATAATAGACGTGTGCCAACACTCCTGAAAAAGAATAGTGGCAAAAAACCACCAACAAAACCAAGTATATATGTAAAAACTCAGGAGGGCACTACTGAATAAGATATGCGGATCAACCAGCAGTCAGTATAAACACAAACTGAGAAAATGGAGAAAAAGCTATTGACCAAAATGCAGGGATCACTGCAAAATTACAAATTTTATTGGTAACAAAAAGACAACATCCATGTAAAAACATTTAAAAAGTCATACAATGACATGAAACTATCACAAAGGCTTATAATAAAGCCCAAAGAGCTCCCTCCAGTAAATGGACATATATAAAAAAGGCTCTAGAATGTATCACATACAATAGCATACCTGCAATGAAGAAATGTTCAGAGATGTAATACTAAACATAATGATCCATTGAATAATCCATCCAAATAGACTATAGTACAATAATGAATGCAAGTGATAACAAATGTAAGCAACTGAGCCATGAAAATAAACACCATAGGGTACTGAGCATAGATGAAAAGTATAGCAATCATGGTGTAGCCAAGAGGCTAAAATGACCAAGATTAAATCCTGCCTGCATAATCCCTATATAATGCCACTTACAAGGGGGAGCTTGTGGAGTGCCCTACGCGTGTCGCACACCAAAAGGTGGCTTCATCAGGGGCTAGAGAGTCAGTCTGTTACACTTATTTAAATATGCTAAACAATCAGTACATATGTGCGGCAGCTGCAGCCACGTACCTAATTAGCTGCAATGGAGGCCTGAATACACATGCACACCAGAGGAAAGAGAATAGTCCATGACTCACAGGTTATTTCCGGGTTTGGAGCAGGGTGACGAAACACTACACACTGCAGGTGCAGACAGGAATGACTCAACACAAAATATAGGTGTAGAGCAGTGTGAACGTCACACCGCCCACTGCACCAATGCAAGCAAAGTAACGGAATACAAAAAGGTTGTGTGACATAATGAATGCCAAATGCGCAAGTGCGGTAGGCGCAAGATAAAATAAGCGTGATTCCACTGTGTGCCATGTCATTTAGCATATAAGCGGGCATACCTGAACATATAAGTGAGTAAAGTACATCAAAGGGAAACATATGCTATAATCCATCCCCATATGTAGGCGCCGTGGCACTGATCATCACAGTCTCAACAAATGGAAATTTCACAAAGTGTAAAAATGAGTGCAACTAATACAGACTATGCACCCATAGCCAAGTAAAGATATACAGTGCTCTATTTATAGGTATGCCTGCACACATGCTAAATGACAGGTTATATAGTAGGTTTTTTTTTTTTTTCAGCGCCTATGTGTCATTTATTACTGAGACCGCGCTTGCGCATTTGGTATTTACTGTGTTATACAACTTTTTTGGCCTAACCCGGAAATCAGTATACACTATCTGATTAGTGTTTTTTTTTTTTTTTCTGCACAGGCTTGATCTTTCTGGCCTGCTTCAATCTCATTCAATCAGTGGATTTAAAATGGTATATTGTTTGTTCTCTTTGTGTTTGCAACACTAAATTTGACCTAATTCCGTTACCAGTATTATACTGTGTTTAGTTGGTGCGTTTAGCATAGTGCGATCTGACATTGCATTTAGCCATATACTTTGTAAGGGCTGCGGGTCCGCGGGCTGGGAGCACTGTATATTTTTACTTGGCTATGGGTGCATAGTCTGTATTAGTTGCACTCATTTTTACACTTTGTGAAATTTCCATTTGTTGAGACTGTGATGATCAGTGCCACGGCGCCTACATATGGGGATGGATTATAGCATATGTTTCCCTTTGATGTACTTTACTCACTTATATGTTCAGGTATGCCCGCTTATATGCTAAATGACATGGCACACAGTGGAATCACGCTTATTTTATCTTGCGCCTACCGCACTTGCGCATTTGGCATTCATTATGTCACACAACCTTTTTGTATTCCGTTACTTTGCTTGCATTGGTGCAGTGGGCGGTGTGACGTTCACACTGCTCTACACCTATATTTTGTGTTGAGTCATTCCTGTCTGCACCTGCAGTGTGTAGTGTTTCGTCACCCTGCTCCAAACCCGGAAATAACCTGTGAGTCATGGACTATTCTCTTTCCTCTGGTGTGCATGTGCATTCAGGCCTCCATTGCAGCTAATTAGGTACGTGGCTGCAGCTGCCGCACATATGTACTGATTGTTTAGCATATTTAAATAAGTGTAACAGACTGACTCTCTAGCCCCTGATGAAGCCACCTTTTGGTGTGCGACACGCGTAGGGCACTCCACAAGCTCCCCCTTGTAAGTGGCATTATATAGGGATTATGCAGGCAGGATTTAATCTTGGTCATTTTAGCCTCTTGGCTACACCATGATTGCTATACTTTTCATCTATGCTCAGTACCCTATGGTGTTTATTTTCATGGCTCAGTTGCTTACATTTGTTATCACTTGCATTCATTATTGTACTATAGTCTATTTGGATGGATTATTCAATGGATCATTATGTTTAGTATTACATCTCTGAACATTTCTTCATTGCAGGTATGCTATTGTATGTGATACATTCTAGAGCCTTTTTTATATATGTCCATTTACTGGAGGGAGCTCTTTGGGCTTTATTATAAGCCTTTGTGATAGTTTCATGTCATTGTATGACTTTTTAAATGTTTTTACATGGATGTTGTCTTTTTGTTACCAATAAAATTTGTAATTTTGCAGTGATCCCTGCATTTTGGTCAGTAGCTTTTTCTCCATTTTCTCAACAATTTGAAGAATATATGTCTATTATTAGCTCACAGTTTATTGGGATTATTTTATCTTGTTTTATAAACTGTTAACATAGCCACTTATTAAAGTTCCTGAAGGCTTTACATTATCTTAGGTAGTATATATATCTGGATACTAGCCAATGGTATTCTACCGCCTTCTAACGTGTCCAGGGACATTCATTTACAGACCAAGAAAGTTAGATTATCTTTAGTAAGTATATATATATAGCAAAAGAAAATATTGTTCCTCCACACTTGTGTCATTAGGGATCAAGAGGGAAGTAAATTTAGACAAGAACAACTAAATCTGTCTTCCTGTTTCCCTATCAATGAGTCCCAAGAGAAAACTCTTGCAGAACTTTATTTCTAAATCTTTTCTCAAAATATTTTTTTTGTAAAATAAAGATGACACAGAGAGAGAATTATGGTAAATTCTATTGAATGCTCAAAATTATTTTTATATGCAAGGTTTAGAAAATACAGAGGAAAGGAAAAACAGTTTGGTTTAAGTCAAGTGCATTCGAGTGATCTCACTCAACTGTTCTCCACTAATACTGATGACATCTAGTACTAAGAAGATATTTGGTGATGACATCAAGAAACTGGAACCTGGGTTGTAATCTCATCTTGAATAAGCAATTTAGTTCTGGGCAACACTTCATCAAAAGAATGCCTTGGAAAAAAGTGCAAGTAAACCATCACAATTCATGAGTGGCATGGAGAAAATCAGCTTTGAGGAGAGAGTAAAACATTTTAATACATTTAGCCTTCCTTAGAGAGGGTATGATCAATTCATTTAAAACATGAGAGAATGATTCAGGGATTCATCATGATTTCCTTATTTGGAGTTGGGAAGGAATTTATCCAATAATATAGCACCGATAAGTGCCTGTTTTGTGGGGTTTTTGCCTTCTTCTGGATCAACATATTAAAAATATAAGCTGGACACAATGGATCTGTGTCTTTTTTAAGCTTAGCTATTAAATGAATATAATATTGAAATTAGAAATATGCTCGGCCTCAATATTAGATTACCATAATATACAAGTGGTTACTTATCTATCTGCATAAAATTAGGCTCAGTCTCCAGTGGGGAAACACAATATAATTCCTACTCTGGTCAAAATAAATTAAGTTAGCCTAGCTTCATAGTTCATTTACCTTTCTCATTTAAGTTTATTTTTTAAGTTCTTGATGTCTTGTTTCTAAACCATTTTATGCAATTTTTCACAGTTTGTAACAAAATACTGACTACAGACTTAAAAACGCATCACATATCGGAATCAATTAATTCATTACCAGAGAGGTAATGACTGTGTGATGCTACATGATTTAATGATGTACCACCCCATGTACTATGTCTCCTTATCACATGTTAACCCCTTAACGACCGCCGATACACCTTTTAATGGCGGTAGTTAAGGGTACCTATTCCTCACTGCCACTTTTTAACGGCACTGAGAAATAAATGTACAACGCCCCCCAGCGTCAGAATTTATCCAGTGTCTTGGCCACCGGGGGGTTGCTGATACCCCGGAGAACATGATTCAGGTCAGTTTTTACAGACCCCAGTCTTGCGATCTCCTTTATTCACCGAATAATAGCAGCCGCAAAAAAAAAGATTTCCCATTTATTTTTCTCTCCTCTGATGTGATCTAGCACATCAGAGGAGAGAAATGGGGTCCCCCGATCCCCCCTGGTACCTGCGATGCTTCGATGTTCCCCAGTCTCTCCGGCTGTGTCCCCCAGCTATCGGTGTCTTCTTCCAGGAAAAAAATGGCTGGCGCAGTGCGCCTGCCAAGATCTGCCGGTTGGCACCCTGCAACAGTAGGAGATTTCTCCTATTGGTTCATTTTGATCACTGCGATAGGAGTTGTTGTTATAGCTAGGGTTAGGGTTGGGTTGGAGTTAGGTTTATGGTTGGGGTTATAGTTGAGGTTATAGCTAGGGTTAGGATTGGGGCTAGGTTGGGGTTATAGCTAAGGTTATGGTTAGGCTTGGGTTAGGGCTATGGTTGGGGTTATAGTTGGGGTTATAGCTAGGGTTAGGGTTGGGCTAGGGTTATGGTTGTGACTAGGGTTAGGGCTGTGTTGGGGTTAGGGTTGTGTTGGGGTTAGGGTTGTGGTATTGGGGTTAGGGTGGTGTTGGGGTTAAGGCTGTGGTTACGGTTATAGTTAGGGTTCGAATTAGGGTTAGGGGTGTGTTGGGGTTAGGGTTGTGTTAGGGTTGGAGTTAGAATTGGAGTGTTTTCCACTATTTAGGTACATCAAGGGTCTCCAAATGCAACATGGTGCCCACCATTAATTCCAGCCAATTCTGGGTTCAAAAAGTCAAACGGTGCTCCCTCCTTTCTGAGCCATGCCATGTGCCCAATCAGTGGCTTTTCCCAATGCGGGAAATCAGCGTACTCAGGAGAAATAGAACAACAAATTTTGTGGTCCTTTTTCTCATGATACTCTTGTGAAAATAAAAGTTTTGGTTCTAAAATACACTACTATTCGAAAGTTTAGGGTCACCCAGACAATTTTGTTCTTTCCATGAAAACTCATACTTTTATTAATCAAATGAGTTGCCAAATGAATTGAGAATCTATTCCAGACATTGACAAGGTTCAAAAAAAAGATTTTTATTTGAAATAATAATTTTCTCCTTCAGACTTTGCTTTCGTCAAAGAATACTCCCTTTGCAGCAATTACAACATTGCAGACCTTTGGCATTGTAGTAGTTAATTTGCTGAGGTAATCTGGAGAAATTTCACCGCATGCTTCCAGAAGTCCCTCCCACAAGTTTGTTTGGCTTGATGGGCACTTTTTGCGTACCATACTGTCAAGCTGCTCTCACAACAGCTCAATGGGGTTGAGATCTGGTGACTGCGCTGGCCACTCCATTACAGATAGAATACCAGCTGCCAGCTTCTTCCCTAAATAGTTCTTGCATAATTCAGAGGTGTGCTTTGGGTCTTTGTCCTGTTGTAAGATGAAATTAACTCCAATCAAGCGCTGTCCACAGGGTATGGCATGGCGTTGCAAAATAGAGTGATAGCCTTCCTTATTCAAAATCCCTTTTACCTTGTACAAATCTTCCACTTTACCAGCACCAAAGCAAACCCAGACCACCACATTACCTCCATCATGCTTGACAGATGGCGTCAGGTACTCTTCCAGCATCTTTTCAGTTGTTATGCATGAAATGTTCTGCTGTGTGATCCAAACACCTCAAACTTGGATTCATCTGTCCATCATACTTTTATCCAATCTTCCTCTGTCCAATGTCTGTGTTCTTTTGCCCAATATTAATCTTTTCCTTTTATTAGCCACTCTCAGATATGGCTTTTTCTTTGCCATTCTGCCCTGAAGGCCAGCATCCTGGAGTCGCCTCTTCACTATAGACGTTGACACTGGCATTTTACATGTACTATTTAATGAAGCTGCCAATTGAGGACCTGTGAGGCGTCAATTTATCAAACTACAGACTTTAATGCACTTGTCTTGTTGCTCAGTTGTGCAGCAGGGCCTCCCACTTCTCTATCTACTCTGGTTAGAGCCTTTTTGTGCTCTCCTCTGAAGGGAGCAGTACACACCGTTGTAGGAAATCTTGAGTTTCTTGGTAATTTCTCGCATGGAATAGCCTTCATTTCTATGAACAAGAATACTGTCGAGTTTCACATGAAAGTTCTTTTCTTCTGGCCATTTTGAGAGTTTAATGGAACCAACAAATGTAATGCTCCAGATTCTCAACTAGCTCAAGGAAGGTCAGGTTTATTGCTTCTCTAATCAGCCAAACTGTTTTCAGCTGTGCAAACTTGCACAAGGGTTTTCAAGGGTATTCTAACCAACCATTAGCCTTCTTACACAGTTAGAAAACACAAAGTACTATAAGAACACTGGAGTGATGGTTGTTGGAATTGGGCCTCTATACACCTATGAAATTGTTGCATTACAAACCAGATGTTTGCAGCTAAATTAGTCATTTACCATATTAACAATGTATAGAGTGTATTTCTGAATCATTTAATGTTAGCTTCATTGGAAAAAAACTGTGCTTTTCTTTCAAAAATAAGGAAATTTCTAAATGACCCTAAACTTTCGAACGGTAGTGTAAATTTTTTGTGAAAAAAGTAAAATGTTCATTTTTTCTTCCACATTGCTATAGTTCACGGGAAATAGGGAAACACCTGAAGGGTTAATAAACTTCTTGAATGTGGTTTTGTGCACCTTGAGGGGTGCAGTTTTTTAGAATGGTGTCATTTTGGGTATTTTCCTTACATATTGACCCCCAAACTCACTTCAAATGTAAGGTGGTCCCTAAAAAATGGTTTTGTAAATTTTGCTGGAAAAATGAGAAATCACTGGTCAAATTTTAACCCTTATAACATCCGAGCAAAAAAAATTATGTTTCCAAAATTGTGCTGATGTAAAGTAGACATGTGGGAAATGTTATTTATTAACTATTTTGTGCGAAATGACTATGATTTAAGTGCACAAAAACTTTAAGTTTTTTCAGTGCAAAACTTTAAATTTTTTTGCCAAATTCTGTTTCTTTCATAAATAAACGCAAGTCATATTGCAGAAATTTTACTACTAACATGAAGTACAATATGTCATGAAAAAAAGTCTCAGAATCAGTGTGATTTGTTGAAGCGTTCCAGACCTATAACCTCATAAAGTGACAGAGGTCAGAATTGTAAAAATGTGCTAGGTCATTAAGTACCAAATTTGAACTGTTGCTAAGTGTGAGGGATGACGACGATGTCCCTCCTGGAATGTGTCCCCACTTTGACATTCCCCCAGGCCATGAAAAGCCAAGCAATGTTTACTTGTAGTTAAAAACCAAGAACATACCCTTTGACGCTCAGTGATCACCAATTAGCACCAGGATGTGACCTCTCCTGCAGTTACAGACAAACTGATTCAAGCACATGGAGACAGCGCGCACAAGTCACAGCAGGCTCTGAGGTATTGAATCTGGAAAATGACCTATAATAACAGAATGCAATATCTCTGAGCCTAGCCGAGCACATTATCAGAATCGGCATTCCTTTCCCCATGTACCCATATTATTTAGTCACCTCCAGAACCCTGCATTAGGGAGTTATAAAGCATAGCTAACTGACCCACTGCCAAATCGGTCATGCTGAAGGATGTTGCAGGCAGCAGATTGCTCTCCATGGTGTCTCCAGACTCTCAAATAGTCAGATACTTTAGTTAGCAGGATTTCCAACTGTCCATGAATTCCAGGATAGTCAAAAAATATAGGACATTTTTCGCAGTCCAAAAAAAATTTGATGTGAATTTTTTTTTTAGCTGAAGAGACTTGTACAGATATTTATTACTCTATGTATAACCCTTTACAGTTCACAGTGAATGCAGCTAAAGTCTTCATGTAGGATTTAAGGTCTGTAGACATGTATCATTTATAATATTAATGATTTATTACAGTTATAGGAAGCGCTTTGCAATTGTGAAATTTTCCTATATCAAGTGGTCTTATTGTTTTGTTTTTACAAAAAGTCATGGATTGCAATGGAAGGGCTAAGAATAAAATAACATGATTGGCCTGCAAATCCAGTAGTTTTGTGAAACAGCAGTATTAGTAGTGATATATTTCTAATGCAAGAGTAAAAGTATTGAATACTATGCAGGTATAGTTATAGTAATTATGATGATAGGTTATTCTAACACTGGAATATTAGAAGTAATTAGGGATGAGTGGATCAGAACTTAAAAGTTCGGCGTTCGTACGAGACAGTTATTGTCGGGTACTAAAAACTGAACATGGACTTTCCCCGGTAGTCCGTTGCAATGTTCAGAGTCTTGGGGAAAGTCCATTGCAGAGAGAGAGGAAAAAAAAATATCTGGTTCAAAAGTCCCTATTGTTTTCAATAAAGTTCGGGTTATGGTTCAAGTCAGGCTTCTGGTTCTTTTGAATAAATTGGGAGACAGAACCCGAACTTCCACGGGTCCGCTCATCACTAGTAGTCATATTAGTGATCAAGATGTACGGTATATTAGGGACATGGTTTATTATTAATGGTGCCACAGGACTAATAGTGATGCTGACAGCACTGGTCTCCTCTTCTGAGTGTTCTGCAGCAGGCTTGACAGATCTTCACTTCCCCCTGTGTAGTGTACTATGAAAACATTGGATTTATTTGCTGAATGATTTACTAGTGCTGGTTGTGCTTAATAATTCCAGGGATAAACTTGCTGCAGGAGATTGTTCTAATTAGCAGAACACTCAGAGGAAGAGACAGTGGGCTGATCCTTTCAGTGCCGGTATCTGTACTTCAAAAGAGAACATTCTGATATCAGTATGTAAAGTGCACTGGGCGGCAGCGATGCTCAAGGGGCTGTGTTCCCACACTCTGGCAACCCACAAATAAACAGTCCCTGTCCATCAATGTTGTTCTGTGTGCAGTGCAGTGTACTCACTTTCAGGCTGGAGGCCTCAGCTGCATCCAAGTCCTTGGGTCCAGGATCAGCCGCACTCAAAGCAGGGGACACTTGATTCTTAACACCCAGTTCAACTTTACGTAACAGACTAAGTTTAATTGATGATACAGCACAGTACTTTCCCAGGATGTCTGTTAATTCAGCCTCAGCTTTCCTTTTACTTACTGGCTTCTTCAGACCCCGGGATACTCCATCCAGCTCTGCAGTATTAATAAGACCTGTCCCATTTCCCTCACACTTCTCCTTGTCCGGCTTTCTCTTGTTGGAAGAAAATAAGGCACACTTTCCAGTGCATAGTTTGAGTTATAGGCCCAGACATTACAGGAATGTCCACTGAAGTTCATTGATGACGTCCTTGTACTTCGAGAACAGTACAAGTACAACAGTGAGTACTTCTTGTGCCCTCCAGTCCTCTGGCATTTAACTCTTACTCTCATTTTATATGACCTTTTCCCCTCCCATTCTGGGCTGGTCTCAAACATATTAACTAAACTAACTTATCTAAACCTGTGTTCTACTTCCTATAAATAATATGCCCACTACTGCATATTTCCCTTTCTTACTCTAAACTGTCAACTCTATACTTTATCTTATGTCCTCATGTACCAAAAGTCACTAGCTATCTTTAACCTAAGCATTATACTGTGTTCTATTCTTTCCCTATATCTTATACACTAATAACAATGTGCATTAATCTCCATACCTTATAAGAACCACATGAATTAGTGCCTATAAAGTTCTATGCACTTCACATTTTTTTTACTGATAAGAAGATACAAAAAAAATCACATATTTGAATACACTTCTTGTAAACATTCTTTTCAGGGGAGAGTCATATGACAATCCCTGTCACACCCTTACAAATGGAGCTAAAGGCAGGTAAAAAGACCGGGGAAAAGTAGGCAGTTTGGAAGCCCTTAGGCTGGTTTCACATTCGCGCTTTTTAAGCGCACGCACGGCCGGGGGTAGCTCCGCCCCCGAGCCGGCTCTCTGCCCGGCGTGCCCGCCCCTTCCTTGTAGCGCCGCCTCCTAGCGCACAGCGGCGCCTGCGATCGGCGCACCCTATCTTTAGCATAGGGTGCGCAGATCGTGCGCAGGCCGTGCGCTAGTTGCGCTTTGACCTGCGCTGCGCACTTTTGACGGTGCGCCGTGCGCGCCAAAATCCGAAAAGTTTGGTTGTGCGCTAGGAGGCGGCGCTTAAAAAGCGCGAATGTGAAACCAGCCTTACATTCAATTTTTTACAGGAATAAAGAAATATTTCTCTAATAAAAATATTTGTTCATTTTCATAACTTTTCATGATGGAGTTATACATTCTGCATATAAGAGTAACTAGCCATTCATTTACATGCATATACTGCGAAATGGAGGCTGAACAACATAAGTGTGTTTGCTGCTGCTAGATAATAGTGTCGGCTGGAACCCCTGATTGAGAGCAGTAGACGGTTTTCAGAATAATAGGGCAATTATAAAAATGTATAATATTTATTAAGTTTTAGATCTTTCCAAGATCTGTCCGTTCAAACACTATTTATACGATGGGAACACCATTTTATTGTGTATTTCTGAGCAAAACAGTAGTGTCCTTTAACCTCTTAACAGCCGTCGATATATATTAAAAGTGTGGTCGTTAAGGGTACCTTTTTCCTCATTACCGTTTTAAAACAGCCATGGGGAATATGGGAGTAGCACCACTGAGCAGAGGCGATTCCCACAGGTGTCAGTTATACATGACAGCTAACACCCTGCAGTATCGGAACCGGCCAATTTTACGACTGATCAGGGCCGATTAATCCCTTAAATAACGCTGTCAATCCCAATTCTGGTCTAGTTTCCAAAATGGGGTCACTTGTGGGGGGTTTCTGCTCTTTTCACATGTCACGGGCTCTTCAAATGCGACATGGCATTCACAATCTATCCAAGGCAATTAGCGCTCTTTCTCTTTCTTTGTCTTTCTCTCCCCTCTCCTGGCTTGCTCTATTCCTTTCGGGTAATTCCTGCGTTTGCGTAGATTACTGCGCGTGCGTATTCAAATGGTCTCTCGCGCGTGCACAGCATGCTTTGCCCAACTGTGGGCAAAGCTGAAAAACAGTATTGCACAAGCATCAGCATACGCGATTGCGTTATATGGCCTGGAAGTATACTGAAAACCATGGTGTATGTCGGCGCATGCGCAATACTGTTTTTCGGCTTTGCCCACAGTTGGGCAAAGCATACTGCACACGTGTGAGGGACCATTTGAATGCGCACGTGCATGCGCACTCTACGCTATCTGTGATGTTCACAGAAGCAAATACGTACAGCAAGATGAGGAGGGGGGTGGAGACAGACAATAAGCCCTGCCCATTGGACCGGACCGAGCATATTTACATACACCACGGGAGGAATAAAAACGGTATTTATGTATCACTGGTGGGGAGTCAAGGGGTATAAAAAGTACTTGTATAATGCAGAGCTGACACTAAATTGAATTATATTTTTACATGATATGCCAAAAAAGTGGGGACAGATTCCCTTTAAGGTCAAAATTTTCTCGGTGATTAAAAGGTTAGAGTCACACAAACTTAACCCACGGTTACTAAGGCTGCCTTTTGTCTTAATAATATTCAGGTCTTGAGAAGTGATAAAACTTTGTAATTTTTTTTTTATATAAAAAGCCTAATTATCATAGATATTATTATGTAATAATTGTTCAGTATTTATATTAATTCACAAAAAGTATGATACCTTTAGTACTGCAATAAAAGACTGTATCTCCTGAAAACACTCAGGATCTTTTTCCTGTCACTATTTCTGACAGATAAAAGGGTTTAGTTATTATTACATTGAAACAATGATTTATTTATAGATTGGAGGCTGCATAAAGCATGCATTTTTCATGATGACTAATAGGTATAGCAGTCAATGTGTACTCTTTGTAAAGTTTCCTTTGTGGTAGCGTAAAAGGATATGACAATAAGTTATATCTACCTAAATGACCTTTGTGTTCATTCTATCTATTATCTATAAATCATCTACTGTATCTATCTATCATCCATAATTTTATTGATAAGCAGCTCATATGGTTGGAAGCTTGGGTGAGAACAATTTCTGTCATGTGTGAATCAAATGAACATTAATTTTAAAGGGATGTTAGTTTTAGATAATCATTTCCTATTATGCAGGCTATAAGCTGCTTGGAGACTCCAGCATGAAGTGTCCTATTTTCATGCAGAGCCCTTTTCGGTAAAATGAAATATTACACAGTTCCATTTAACTCCCTGGTGGTCTATGTAGTGTATGGATATAATTAGTCCTTCACAGAGGAAAACCTTTGAAAGCTATCTATTGATATAAAACTTACATAATAAGGTGATGGCAAATTAATTTCTTTATCAGGAAAACAAATTAAACTGGGAAAACAGCAAAGTAACTAGATAGATAGATAGATAGATAGATAGAGAAAAAATGGGGAAACATTCCAGCACAACCATCCAGGGATAAAATGGATACTTTATTTAAACGTAGCTGAAACATTAAAAGGCAAGACCTCGTAAGTGACGCGTTTCAGGTGTATACACAGTGTCGGACTGGGGTGCCAAGGGCCCACCAATTACCAACTTTTCAGCTACATGCAAATGTGACATTATTCTCAATCACAAATTTTTATAACAGTGACTTGGGTAGATTGTTAAATGAATAAGATGCTGCCTTTGTCTGTACATGGTGATTTCAGTATATTGTGCCAAGTACTGCTCATATAAGAGGGGGCCCACCGGAGGATTCTCCGGTTCTTCTGTGTGCCAGTCCAAGCCTGTGTATACACACCCTTAGTCATAGGTTAACTGAGGCATAAGTGGAACAATCCAACATATATATATTGTCTAAACAAATTGACAATTACAATAGGTTAGAACAAAGTCAACGCCCATGAGTTGGAACCTGTGGCTGGCGAAGAGAGAGGAACCAACATGATGGTAATAGAATAAATGCAATGCATGCAGTGAAGTACACATATGATCCAAATTATAATGGCCAGGAGTCAAAAAAGATTTAAGCAAATGCATGAAAAACATGGAAAGGCACAAAAATGCACAAAATTATTTCTAAAATATAACAAAGCAAAGAAAATGCAGACTTGGATGAAAAAAAATGGAGGCCATATCACTATATTATGGCAAGACCTGGTATTGTAAAATATTAGGTGGAAACTGTAACATGAGATATCTGTGTCGCAGATAGATAAATAGATAGATAGACACTTATGTATATGGGCATGATCTTAGAAAGGGATGACTGCATACAGAAGGCAGCAAAAGTTATATCAGATAATTATTGGAAGTTTGTAGGATTTGTGCAACCATACACATTACAAAATGATTCTGGTACCCTGCTATTTCTACCAATTATCACCAATATCACATCATACAGTACTGTGAAAAATGTAAGGGGCGGGGGGGGAAATGCTACAAAGTAGAAATGCTTTCAAAAATAGAATGTGTTAATTATTTATATGTTACTAGCTGCTGTCCCGATTCTAAAGCATCGGGTACTCTAGAATATGGCCAGTGGCAGATTAAAATAAAAAATGTGATATACTTACCATCCGACGGCCCCCGTAATCTGTCCCTCCTCTCCACGCTGCCGGCATCTTCCGTTCCCAGTACTGCTTTGCGCCAAAGACCGCTGCTGACGTCCTCTTGTGAGAGCACGACGTCATGAGCGGTATTTCGCGCAAAGCAGTACTGGGAAAGGAAGATGCCGGCAGCGTGGAGAGGAGGGACAGATTCCGGGGGCCGTCGGAAGGTGAGTAGATCACTCTTTTTTTATTTTAATTCTATTTTTTACACGTTTATGGTACCGAGGGTCCGAAGGAGTCTCTTCTCCGGACCCTGGGTACCGGTTAGCGCCGGGCATCTCCGGCTGCATCGCCGCTGACGCCCGTGCGCCCAGAGTTGACCCGTGGCAACCATCGGGAGATCAGCGGTTAGCGCCGCTGATCTCCTGACGGCACGGGAGCGGTGGCATGCGTCCTGCTATTTGCGGACTGCGCCTGCGCACTGCACCTGTTGCTGATTGGTTGCGGCCTGGCGGGGGCCTGGCGGCCGCGACCACACACCGCAGTGGGATTTCGGTTACAGACAGTCATGATAAGGCATTTATATATATAGATTTGTTAAGGGTTTGTAAAGGTTTTTAAAATTAATGAACAAAGGAAAGCCTTAAATGGAATCAATATTTATTGTGACCGCTCTTTACTTTCAAATCAGCAATCAAAAAACAATTCTTCTAGATGCCTTGGCACAAAGTTTTGAAGGAACGCAATAAGGAGGTTGCTCCAAACATCTTGTAGAACTAACCATAGATCTTCTGTGGATATAGGCTTGTGCAACTCTTTCTGTCTCCTCATGTAAGCCCACATTCAGTAGACATGATGATGTTGAGATGAGAACTATATGGGGAACGTATTATCATTTCCAGGACTCTTTGTCCTCCTTTACGCTGAAGATAGTTCTTAAAGACATTGGATACATGTTTGGGGTTGTTGTCCAGCTGAAAATAAATTTAGAGCCAATCAGATGACTCCTTAATGGTATTGTATAGAGTTGAGCGAAACAGGTTTTTCAGATTCATAAGTCGCCGACTTAAGGCAAAGTCGGGTTTCGCTGACCGAAACCCGACCATAGCGTGAAGTCGGCCACGCGGTCTGCAAAACGAGCGCCAAAGTTGGATTTCCCAGAATGCTTGCACGTGACTTTTTTCAGCCACTGAGCAAGGACGTACACTGAGGGCAACGAGATGACATGTGCAGCGTCCTGGGAGAGAGAGAACGAGAGAGAGATTTTGCGCACTTTAAAAAAGCGGTCCGGCATGTAGGTGTGTTTACTGTCCTCCACTCCCTGCCGACTTTGCTTCCCCATTGACTTGCATTGGGTTTCGTGTTTCAGTCGGACCTTCGACTTTTCCCGATAGTCAGCCGATTTCGTTCGACTCGACTTTTGAGAATGTCCGACCCTAAAAAAGGCAAAGTCGTTCATCCTTAGTATTGTATGTTGGTTAAGTATCTGCTTTTTTCATTGGGGACACCAATAAATTGGCAACATCAAGAACCATATGGGCAATGGTCAGCCAAAGAAACTAAGTGCAGCAGATGAAAGATACATTTTGCATAGTTCCCTTTGAAATATGAAAATGACCATCAGCGCCATCAAATCAGATCTGCTACCAATCAATGGGATCCAGCTACACCTACTTACTATTTGAAGATGTTGAGCAAAATAGGTCTTAATTTAAAACATGTGGCCAAAAACCATGCCATAGACTTGAAAAGAAGGTCATTTGACTCAACTACTGTATGCACAAAAGCATATGAACATGTGTACAAAAAAATGTCAGCAGGTACTCGAGGTTGATAAGTCAAAATTTGAAATAGTTGGCTGTACTAGAAGGCATTTTGTGCCCTGAAAGCAGTACAATAATGAGTGTCTGCAGGCAACAGTGAAGAATAGTGGTAGTTCCTGGTAGTTTATGGCTGCATTGCAGCAAATTGAGTAGATTTGTTCAGGTTAAATAGTGTCCCCAAAGCTGAAAAATATAGGCAGATATTTATCCATTATGCAGTACCAATAAGGTGGTATCTGATTGGCTTCAAATTTATTCTGCAGCAAGACAACAAACTCAAACATACAGACAATGTCATTAAGATCTATCTTCATCCTAAAAAAGAACAAGGGATCCTGGAAGTGATGATGTGGCCCCCACAAAAATGCCCTTATCTCAACATCATCCAGTCTGTCTAGGCTTACATAAAGATACTGAAAGATTTGTCTAAGTCTACATCCATAGAAGATCTGTTGTTAGTTCTCCTAGATGTTTGGAACATTTTACCTGTTGAGTTTCTTCAAGAGCTGTGTGCAGGTGAGTCTAGGAGAATTGATGTGTTGATGCTGTTTTGAAGGCAAAGGGTGGTCATGCCAAATATTGATTTGATTTAGATTTTTATTAACTTTGTATATTGTTAATTCATGAAAATAAAAAAGTTCTATTTTTTAACACATGCCTACTTTGTAGCATTTTTTCTTTTACCTGAAACTTTTGTTTATTACGGAATAATACTGTATGTTTCAACAAACTTTACAGTGGTTCTGTGGACTTATAATATTAATGGCCTATATTTTGGATAAGTCACCATAATTAGATGGTGATGGTCTGATACCTGGCACTCCAACTGACCAGCTGTTATCAGCTCCGGTGATGGCTGGATGTAAGAAGATAACAGAGTTGAACAGCTCCATTCACAGCTCCGCTCACAGTGTAGTGGAGCTACTGAAACAGGCTAAGGCTGTGTGCACACGCTGCGGATTTTGCTGCGGTTCCGCAGCGGTTTTGGCCTCTGCGGACCCGCAGCAGTTTTTGCTGCGGTGTACAGTACCATGATTCCCTATGGGAATCAAAAACCGCAATGCAGACGGTGCGGAATTTTCCACGCGGATTATCTGCGGTTTTCAATCCGCAGAAAGAATTGACATGTCAATTCTTTCTGCGGATTCCGCTGCGGTTTGCCATCTTCTCCATTGAGGAGATGAAAAACCGCAGGGCAAAACCGCAGAGCAATCCGCAGGTAAAACCGCAGGTATTTTGACCTGCGGTTTCACCTGTGGATTTTACAAAATCCGAGCAGATGAATCCTCACCTAATCCGCAGCGTGTGCACACAGCCTTAGGGACCTTTTTAAATGCTTAGGAAGCCTTTGCAGGTGATTTTGTTAATTATTCTAATTTACTGAGATAATGACTTTTAGGTTTTCACTGGCTGTAAGCCATAATCATCATTAACAGAAATAAACACTCACTCTGTTTGTAATCACTCTATATATTAGACTAGCTGAAGAGCCTGGCGTTGCCCAGGCATAGTAACCAACTGTGGTTAGTTATAACAAATTATAATGATTATATTGCACATAAAAACATTTCACATCATATATTCAACACTACAGATTTGCAACACAAATTAACTAAACGATTACGGCCTGTTTCACACATCCGTTTTTCTGCTCAGTCGAAATCTGCCAAAATGGCGGAAAACGGATCTGTAGGCGGATTGAAAAAAACGGGTGGCACCGGACCGTTGTTTTGTCGGATCCGTGTATGGTAGAATTTTAAAGGAATCGTGTCTGGAATAAGGAGAGAGAGAGAAGAGAGAGAATTTTTTTTCAGCCACCAGAACCGGGTTTAGGGTTAAATTTCTGCCAAAGGTAATTCTTCCAGGCATGTGCTGTGAGAATTGTGGATCCGGCCAGGCAAAAAAACGTTTCATGGTCTGTCCAGTCATGTCAGCGGATGCCAAAATTTTGGCGGATCCGTAAAAAAACGGATCCAACAGATGACCATCCGTCAAGATCTGCAGATAATGCAAGTCAATGGGGAAAAAAAACAGATCCGCCAAGAAAAATGGCGGATCCTTTTTTTTGCAAAACGATTTTCACTGATGGAGACAAATGGATGTGTGAAAGAGGCCACAAGTATGCTCTCCTGTGTGATACTTTCCGCTGAGCTGTGTATCTAATCCTATCGTGTGTTACTGACTGCTCAGCCGTGTATCTAATCCTATCGTGTGTTACTGACTGCTCAGCCGTGTATCTAACCCTATCCTGTGTGATACTTTCCGCTGAGCTGTGTATCTAATCCTATCCTGTGTGATACTGACTGCTGAGCTGTGTATCTAACCCTATCCTGTGTGATACTGACTGCTGAGCCGTGTATCTAATCATATCCTGTGTGATACTGACTGCTGAGCCGTGTATCTAATCCTATCCTGTGTGATACTGACTGCTGAGCCGTGTATCTAATCCTATCCTGTGTGATACTGACTGCTGAGCAGTGTATCTAATCCTATTCTGACTGCTGAGCTGTGTATCTAATAGACAATAACACCATAGAAATGATAAGAATAATAGGCCTCAGTTACCACAACTGTCTACAAACAAAACTGTTGCTGATAGCAACCAATCACAGCTCATTTTTCATCTTTTAAACATCTCTGGGACAGCGTGGCGAGTTTTGAGTGGCGACTTTTGTGTTTCGACTTTTATGTGGCGAGGTTGGTGTATGTGTGGTGAAATGTGTGCTGAGGGTGGTATATGTGTTGAAGCATGTGGTAGTGTGTGGTGCATTTTGTGTGTGTGTTCATATCCCCGTGTGTGGTGAGTATCCCATGTCAGGGCCCCACCTTAGCAACTGTACGGTATATACTCTTTGGCGCCATCGCTCTCATTCTTTAAGTCCCTCTTGTTCACATCTGTCAGCTGTCAATTTGCCTCCAACACTTCTCCTTTCACTTTTTCCCCATTATGAAGATAGGGGCAAAATTGTTTGGTGAATTGGAACACGCGGGATTAAAATTTCGCCTCGCAACATAGCTTAGGACACTCTCGGGGTCCAGTCATGTGACTGTGCCAAATTTTGTGGCTGTAGTTACAACGGTGCAGATGCAATACATACATACACTTTTTCCCCATTATGTAGATAGGGGCAAAATTGTTTGGTGAATTGGAACGCGCGGGGTTAAAATTTCACCTCACAACATAGCCTATGACGTTCTCGGGGTCCAGACGTGTCACTGTGCCAAATTTTGTGGCTGTAGCTGCGATGGTGCGGATGCCAATCCCGGACATACACACACGCATATATATACACATCCACATTGAGCTTTATATATTAGATGAGTTTCACTTTTTATATTGAAGAACTGAAATAAATTACCTTTTTGATGATATTCTAATCTTGTGAGAAGCATCTGTATCTTATCAAATAGATCTATTTTTTCTCCATTTATTAGACACTTCCCTTTTCCTCTGCCCTCTGAATTCATCATTCCCTTAGAAATACAGCTAAAATCCATAGTGGTCAAAACAAGACAGTTTGTTAGCTCACTAAGATGTCACATTTCAGCTACCTATAGAAGTACATAGAGAGGGGAAGGTGGGAAAGGAATAAGAAGCAATGTGAGAAGTAGAGTAGTACAGAGGCACAGGAATACACAGATCCCTGTCATTTTGTAGTAACTGTTTTAGCTCTCCTCTGAGCTGGAATCACAGCTACCCTGTTCAATATGGCTGTATACTGCCCTCCATGCTGCTGTGGTTGCATCTGATCACATGCCATATAGACATTAGAGAGGAATCCCCCAGGTCGTTGTGAGCAGGGTATGATAATCATCATGGCATCTCTAGAGAGGTATAATGTGTAAGATGGAAAACTGGGGGAAAATCAGGATACAAGCTATATAATGTTCAATATTATTGTCATTTTTTGTATGGATGTAAGGAGGTGTCCGGGACACTCACGTGCCTCCTCTCCATTGGACACTATGCACATATATCACGTGCGGCACCTTGAAGTTTATTCATGTTCATTACTGTGAATGTATTTGTTACAGTGGGGAAAAAAAGTATTTAGTCAGTCAGCAATAGTGCAAGTTCCACCACTTAAAAAGATGAGAGGCGTCTGTAATTTATATCATAGGTAGACCTCAACTATGGGAGACAAACTGAGAAAAAAAAATCCAGAAAATCACATTGTCTGTTTTTTTTTTCATTTTATTTGCATATTATGGTGGAAAATAAGTATTTGGTCAGAAACAAAATTTCATCTCAATACTTTGTGATATATCCTTTGTTGGCAATGACAGAGGCCAAACGTTTTCTGTAAGTCTTCACAAGGTTGCCACACACTGTTGTTGGTATGTTGGCCCATTCCTCCATGCAGATCTCCTCTAGAGCAGTGATGTTTTTGGCTTTTCGCTTGGCAACACGGACTTTCAACTCCCTCCAAAGGTTTTCTATAGGGTTGAGATCTGGAGACTGGCTAGGCCACTCCAGGACCTTTCAATGCTTCTTACGAAGCCACTCCTTCGTTGCCCTGGCGGTGTGCTTTGGATCATTGTCATGTTGAAAGACCCAGCCACGTTTCATCTTCAATGCCCTTGCTGATGGAAGGAGGTTTGCACTCAAAATCTCACGATACATGGCCCCATTCATTCTTTCATGTACCCGGATCAGTCGTCCTGGCCCCTTTGCAGAGAAACAGCCCCAAAGCATGATGTTTCCCCCACCGCTGGACCTGCTGCCGCTGAACCCCCCCCACCGCCGCCTGTACTCACATACACACACATATTCACATACACACAGATGTATTCACATACACACACATGTATTCGCATACACAGACACATGTATTCACATACACACACACGTACTCACATGCTCACATACACACACACGTCCTCACATATACACATTCACACACACGTACTCCCATACACATATACACACACACATATTCACATACACACACATACTCACATACACACACGTACTCATACACACACACGTACACACACACGTACACGTACTCACATACACACACATATTCACATACACACACGTACTCACATACACACACGTATTCACATACACACACACGTACTCACATGCTCACATACACACACACGTCCTCACATATACACATTCACACACACGTACTCCCATACACATATACACACACACATATTCACATACACACACATACTCACATACACACACGTACTCATACACACACACGTACACACACACGTACACGTACTCACATACACACACATATTCACATACACACACGTACTCACATACACACACGTACTCACATACACATACACGTATTCACATACACACACACGTATTCACATACACACACACTTATTCACATACACACACACATATTCACCTACACACACACACGTATTCACATACACACACACACACACACTCACATACACACACTTACTCATACACACACACATATACACACGTACACGTACTCACATACACACACGTATTTTCATACACACACGTATTCACATACACACACACGTACTCACATACACATACACACACGTACTCACATATACACATTCACGCACACGTACTCCCATACACACACACATATTCACATACACACACATACACACACGTATTCACATACACACACACACGTACTCACATACACATACACGTATTCACATACACACACACGTATTCACATACTCACACGTATTCACATACACACACACACTTATTCACATACACACACACGTATTCACATACACACACACGTACTCACATACACATACACACACACGTACTCACATATACACATTCACACACACGTACTCCCATACACACATACACACACACATATTCACATACACACACACGTACTCACATACACATACACGTATTCACATACACACACACACGTATTCGCATACTCACACGTATTCACATACACACTTATTCACATACACACACACGTATTCACATACACACACACACGTATTCACATACACACACACACACTCACATACACACACTTACTCATACACACACACATATACACACGTACACGTACTCACATACACACACGTATTTTCATACACACACGTATTCACATACACACACACGTACTCACATACACATACATGTATTCACATACACACACGTATTCACATACAGACACACGTACTCACATACTCACATACACACACACACATATTCACATACACACACACATATTCACATACACACACACACATACTCACATACACACACGTACTCATACGCACACACGTACACACACACGTACACGTACTCACATACACACACGTACTCACATACACACACACACGTACTCACATACACACACGTACTCACATACACACACACACATATTCGCATACTCACACGTATTCACATACACACTTATTCACATACACACACACGTATTCACATACACACACACACGTATTCACATACACACACACACACTCACATACACACACTTACTCATACACACACACATATACACACGTACACGTACTCACATACACACACGTATTTTCATACACACACGTATTCACATACACACACACGTACTCACATACACATACATGTATTCACATACACACACGTATTCACATACAGACACACGTACTCACATACTCACATACACACACACACATATTCACATACACACACACATATTCACATACACACACACACATACTCACATACACACACGTACTCATACGCACACACGTACACACACACGTACACGTACTCACATACACACACGTACTCACATACACACACGTATTCACATACACACACATGTACTCACATACACACACACACACGTACACAGATACTTCCCTCCCAATGCGATAGCATCGGGCACACCTCTAGTTAAAAATAAATAATTATAATGAATTGCCGTCAATGGCTAAACATATGACCTCTTGATAAAGCTGATAGGCGCTGACTGGAGATAAGTGACAGTGGCAAAGCTGCAAACAATAAAATAAAGAATATTGTGACCACATGGGAGTACTTATTATCAAAATGGAGTTTTAAGGCCCTTTTACATTTAGCGATGCACCAGCGATCCGACCAGCGATCCCACCCGGTCAGGATCGCTGGTGCATCGCTAAATGATCGCTAGTGAGCTTTCATACAGAAAGACCTCACAGCGATTCAGCAGCGACGCAGCGCACGATACTTACCATTCACACACAGCGATCCAGACGTCCTCCCGCCCGCCTCCACGCGTCGCTGGACGTCACAGCAGGAAGTCTCAGCAGGAAGCGCCCGACGAGAAATGGAGCCGGACATTCTCGCGCGATCAGCGATGGACAGCGGGGGAGCCGGTCGCTGGTAAGTATCACACATAGCGATATCGCTAGCAATATCGCTATAACGTCACAAAACCAGTGACGTTTTAGCGATATTGCTAGCGATATCGCTTAGTGTAAAACCCCCTTTAGACAAAAGGCTCATCATCAAAATGTTTCTTGTACAACTTTGCTGTCTAAAGATCAGTTTACTTTTATCCTGGAAAGTTTCTTCATGCACTTGAAAACATAGAAGAATTTATGGCTACTGATACACCAAAGTGTTCTGTGAAAAATATCTCCTGAGTATTATCTCTACTGACTTTTGCAGATGGACTATCCAAACAGTATCTTATGTGATTGTAATACTGACAACTTGGGTAGCTTATTACGTGCGATATATTGTGTTTGATTTTATTACATGCTTCACCTGTGGACATTTCTTGATTTATGCAGCAGATGTTTGCCTGTTTTAGTGCATGTAAATGAGTTGGTTATATGAGCCTTGTAGTAAGAGAGGATTTTTAAGTTACTTTTGAGAGCTGAAAATTAGTCACCTCAAAGCACCTTGTCCCATCCATTGTAGCAGAATTGTGGGTATAAAATGAATACAATGGAGAAAATGCTATCATGAAGATATTTTTTAAAGTGAATTTTATTAGTGACTGTCTTTGCCTTTGTATGATTTAACAAAGTCTTGATTGTTTGATAAGTTTTTCACTTCCTTGAATATAATGCTTCAGTCTAGAGATGTTTTTCTCTTTTTACTATTTGCAACTTTTTATTGACATTTCACAAAGGTGTAATTTATGAATCTGGTTTATGTCTATTTTCAGTGGATTTAAAAGATCTACACACCTCTGTTAAAATACCAGATTTTTGTCATGTAAAAAATGCCAAGAAAATTCATTTCAGAACTTTTTCCAGCTTTTATATCACCTATGATCAGTATAGTTCAAAAATAAACATCCTTTTTAGGGTGGAAAATGGAAAATAAAGAACAAAGAATTAAAATAATGCGGTTGCATAAATATGTACACCCTTAAACTAATACTTTCTTGAAGTACACTGAATGTATGACTCAACAGTCTTTCGGCATAGCACATCTATAATTGGCAATCTTTGCCCACTCTTCCTCGCAGTAGCTCCAAATCTGTCAGATTGTGAGGGCATTTCTTGTGTCCGGCCCTCTTCTCGTCATCCACAAAATTCCAATTGGATTCGAGTCTGGGCTCTGGTTACTGCATTTACTTGCTAATCCCTTCTCCTATTGGCCCATGTACACATTAGACTATCATCAGCTGAACCTGCCAATATCGATGGGTATCCATGATCTCCGCAGCATTTTATATCTGTGCTGTCTGGTGACTGACTCATGCAGTTTTACATATATATATCTGTATTGTCACAAAGGAAGGTTGCACCACCCATCACAAGCACTTTTTACCTCTTAGGTCACCCCTATATTCTCATCAGATAACACTGGGAGCAGACCCTCGCTCCTCTTGGGCAGTAGTTGGTTATTCTATGATGCATGGTATGTTTTGTCCATGTACCGTTTGACTTGTAAAGTGCTGTGGATAATGTTGGAGCTATGTAATTATTATACTTGGTGGTAAAAGTTAAATTAATGTTTTCATTATGCAAGAAACATTTGATTTTTAAAAACACTAAGTTTTATGGTTTTCTATGTGTTGCCAGCAAAAGTTGTTTTAGCCCATTGTGGGTGCTGAGTTCAGCAAGAGCTTGCATTTCTACATGTTCTTGTGTAAAAGGACGGGTACACTATAGACTCGAAGGTGTTTTTTTATATAGGTAAATTGAAAAGCTGCTGGTTTAAAGCAAATTGAGCATAATTCAGTTTTTTGAGTTGCTCTTGAAATGAAGCTAACAAAGGAGGTGTTTCCATTGGCAATAGATGCATCCTGGATAAAAAATAATCAGTGTAATATATGAGCAGAGCAGAAAAAAGTATAAATGCTCAAAGACAAGGATTGAATAACATCATGCGGATTTTGGACCCATTCCAGCGTGCGAGTATGACTCCTCCGATACGGGTTCCATGTTCCTATTATCTGCAGTAGCACACACCTTGTAACACTGTAGCGTCATTGATAGCATTTATGCTCTTTCTGAAAGGCGCAATTTTCTTCTGTGGCTTGTTATTTTAAGTAGGCATAATTCAGCCAGTCTTTTTTAGATATCCCTTTCACATCCAAACAGACTTTATTAAAGCCTGAAATTATTGTCCAATCCATGTTATCAGCGTGCTTCCAACCGCTTTCCTGTACAGTCCTAAAATTAGAAAATTCATAAAGCGGAGGATGAATTTTATCTTCCCCGCCATGTGCTGGTCTTTTCCTTTAATTCTTTTTAGAACATAATTCAGCTTCGTCTTTGTTATCGGGACGAGACTCAATGCAGGTCTGTAAACACTTCGGTTTGTCTTTATGTAATTGTGTGATAGATACTAATGGCTTTTTCTATAAATATCAATGTAGCGAAAATTGTGCTTTACTCATTGTTTCCTACAGTTCTCGACATTGGGCTCAATGAAATCAGTATCATAGTAATATTTAAAGAAAACTATACGATTAAACAGAGTATTTTTAGATACCTTATAGAAATACGAGTCCTAATGTCAAATATACGGTAACCGTTTAGTTTCTTAAGAAGTAAATGCTGCCAAATGCTAAAGCATTGTACATCTGTAATTCCATGAACCCATATGGCATTTAGTGCCATAAACATTTGCGAAAGGCTCATAGGAACGCTCATTCCCAATTATTAGGTGGTATAAATATGGCCGCAATCATCCAACAAACTAGAAAAATTTACGTTCATAGGGTGCCTTTATTGTAAAGCAGGCTTCAAAAGCATTGTTATCTACAGCATGTTGTCGAGCAAATGTAATGTGCTGCTGAAACGATGATGCTTTATTCGCACAGAACAATCATATTAATAATCATTCTGTGTGCATGGATTGTTTGTTTGCCGGTGTAAACAGGCCATTAAACGACTGCTGATAGGCTCGCTTGAAGGAGGCTGCAGCGCCCACCATTACTTGTGCCCACAGTGTTTAGGTAAAGTCATTTATGGCTAATTCATCTTATTTTTTCATTTGGCTCACCGAATAGCTGGTTGTTTACTTATATCGGTATAAGGACTTAGGCTTAGTTGTCATGTTGCCGTTTTACCTCATTATTTAATCCTGGTTGTTCACTTTTATTGGTATTGGGACTTAGACTTAGTTGTCATGTTGCCGCTGTATCTTATTATTTAAATACATTGGCTTTTCTCACTTTTTCATTTTGTGAGGATTTATTGAGTTAATTATGGTTCTTTAATTGTTTTCCATACCTGACTTTATATTACCTACACATGTCTTATTACTATTACTGTTAGGGCAAATGTGCGCCTCCTACTGGGCATTTTTTCTAATTTTTCTAATTTTTATGTGTAATTAATAAATATGTCATTTTAATATTATTTTTCGGGATCTCTTCATTTTTTTCGGCAAATGCTATTATGTAAGTCCGGAAATTTTTTTGATCATATGTATCTCGGAAGTGCCAGATCCTAATTATTTATTGGACAATTCTAGTGTAATTACCTCTAGTTACTACTGAAGGTAGTGGAGCTGGTCATATTGACAGAGGGGTTGCGAGTTCTCTTGCTGGGCTCCCTCTGGTGGTTACTGGAGGTAATGGAGCTGATCTGATTAACAGAGGCTTGCCACCTGATAATGAGGAGCACAATTGGAGATCTGGGGTTTCAGACTGGATTTAAGACAGCCGACTCCCTCTATCCCTGCTGGTGATTTTTCCTGCCTCCTGAGGTCTTAGTTTCCAGCTCAGTCCCTGCCTGCTCAGCTAAGTGTTCTTTTGCTATTGTTCACATTTGATCTGGTTTTGTCTATTTCAGTTTTGTGTGGGTCAGCCAGCTCTGGCTGGGGCTGTGCTGAATCTCCATCCATATGTTACTGCTTGTGCCAGTTTGTTTTTGTCCCTTATTAGATTTACCTCTTTTTGCTCTGTTTTCAGAATATACCAGAGTGCTGATATAGTGGACGAAGTTGTGTGACTTCAGGATTTTTTCTATCAGATGTGTTGGGCCTTTTTGCAGGGTTTTTTTGCGTGATTGCAGACAGTGTCTTTTCTTTCCTGTCCTGTCTAGTCAGTGTGGGCTGTTGTGAACTCATTTTCTGGTCTACCAGTTGTGAGTTCTCCTTCTGGGCTCCCTCTGGTGGTAACAGGAGGTAGTCAGGTTGATTTATTTAGTAGAGATCTGCCACCTGATGATGAGGATAACGATTGGATCTCTGGAATCTCAGACTGGATTTAAGACAGCTGACGCCCTATTCTGGTGCTGGTGATTCCTTCTGGCTTTTCAGGTCTTGGTTTTCAGCTCTGTTCCAGTCATCTCAAGCAAAGTGCTTCTGCTAATGTTCACACTTGATTTTGTTGGTCTATTCAGTTTTTTGTGTGGTCAGCCGGCCCAGACTGGGGCTGTACTGAATTTCCACTCTTATTTATTTGTATTTACCAATTTGCTTTTTGTCCCTAATTAGATTTGCCTCTTTTTTGCTCTGTCTCAGAATATTTCAGAGTGCTGATATAGTGGGGGAAGTCTAGTGACTTCAGGGTTAATTTTGTTATCAGAAGTGTTGGACATTATTTTTGTAGGGTTTTTTTGGGCAGATTGCAGAAAGTGTCTTTCCTTTCCTATCCTTTCTAGTTAGTTTGGGCCCCATCGTTTGCTCAGCCTATTTTCCTGCCTGTGTTTGAGTTTTCATCTTGTTTCACCGTCAATACATGTGTGGGGGCTGTCTAATCCTTTGGGGTCTGCTCTGGGGCAGTTAGTTTTCCCCTTTTCTTGCTTTAGGCTTATTTAGTCCTCCAGCTGTGACGAGGCGTCTAGATTCATCGTAGGAACGCTCCACGGCTGCTGCTAGTTGTGTGGTTAGGATCAGGGGTCTGCAATCTGCATAGCTACCAACCTCTCTGGTTTTCTGTGACTTAGCTTGTTTAGTTTTCCTCCTCAGTGACCCATTCATAACAGTGGGCCTCATCGTTTGCTCAGTCTATTTTCCTATCTGCATTTGTGTTTTCATCTTGTCTCACCGATATTATATGTTTGGGGGCTATCTATTCCTTTGGGGTCTGCTATGGGGCAGTTTAGATTTCCCCTTTCTTGCTTTAGGCTTATTTAGGTCGCCGGCTGTGCCGAGGCGTCTAGGATCATCGTAGGCACGCTCCACGGCTACTGCTAGTTGTGTGGATAGGATCAAGGGTCTGCAATCCACTTATTTACCAACCTCTCTGGTTTTCTGTGGCTTGCTTGGTCTTGCTCTCCTCCTCGGTGACCCAATCATAACAGCCAACATTTTGAAATTTAAAATCATTTTTAAAGCTTGTGGAATAAAGTATTCTAATTTACTGGGATGATGACTTTTGAGTTTTCATTGGCTGTAAGCCATAATCATCAACATTAAAAGAAATAAACACTCTGCTTGTAATGACTCTATATAATATATCAGTCTCACTTTTTGTATTGAAGAACTGAAATAAATTAACTTTTTGATGGTATTCTAATTTTGTGAGAAGCACCTCTATTTCCTCTCAACTTCCAATTGTAGCCCATGTCCTGGATATGTCTGTGTGTGGTGGCTCTTGAAGCAATGACTCCAGCAGCAGTCCACTCCTTGTGAATCTCCCCCAAATTTTTGAATGTCCTTATATTAACAATCCTTTCAAGCTGCAGTTTTCTCGGTTGCTTGTGCACCTTTTTCTACCACACTTTTTCCAAATATTCATTCCATTAATATGCTTGGATACATCACTCTGTGAACAGCCAGCTTCTTTAGCAATCACCTTTTGTGGCTTACCCTCCTTGTGGAGTATGTTTTCTAGACATCTGTCAAGTCAGCAATCTTCCCCTTGATTGTGGAGCCCACTGAAGCAGACTAGGGGACCATTTTAAATGCTCAGGAAGCCTTTGCGGGTGTTTTTTTGTTAATTATACTAATTTACTAAGCTAATAAATTTTGGGTTTTCATTGGCTGTAAGCCATAATCATCAACATTAACATACATAAACACTTGGAATAGATCACTGTTTTTAATGACTCCATACATGTATAATATGTGAGTTTCACTTTTTATAATGAAGAACTGAAATAATTAGCTTATCGATGATATTCTAGTTTTATTAGAAGCACGTGTACTGCAGGTAATATAACATACTTTTTCCCTTTTTAATATTTGTTATAGGTTTCAGGTAATCATCTTTTCTGCAAATATGAAATAAAAGATTACATTATAGGGAGACAATAGAAAGAGAAAGGATTACACTGGACAGACTATTTTTTTGAGTTTTGCTTCCTTGAAAATTTGAGGTGATTATGATAAACCCATTTGAGTTAAGCAGAAATACAATTCCTGATAGACTACAGGCTTAACAAGTGTTGATAGTCTTGAGATATAACATTGAGTCAATAAAGAGACACCACGGTTTCAGCTCATATTCACAACCCAAATTTGTGAACAACCAATCAATGTCAGTGCAGAAGCAGAGGTTGATGACCTGTTAAAAAAATTGTGTTAAGTCATCTTAGCTTTGAAAGACACAAACCTTTGTACCAGGTGACAGCAAATGCATCCTTGAAGTCATGAATCCATTGCATTTGCTTTTGACGAATGGACCAAGTCATTCATTTCTGGCTGTGTTATAAGATAAGTCTCACCAGGCATACATGTTTCAATGACTGAATTATCGTCGTTCCCCATCTCTGACCTATGGACTGCAAGATCGTCATTGACTGCCTCCTCTAGGCTCCGTGTCTCTGCTTGATTTAGTACTAGAAGTGTGTCATCATGTGGCACTGATCTCATAGCTGAAGGCAGATTGGTATATTCAATGGATTTCTTATTCTTAGCAGAGAAACCAGAGATATTGGATAGACAGAAGTAACAGTCGGTCACATGATCTTTCTGAAGTCACGATATCATTGGACAGCAAATGGCATTGACTTGTGATAAACTCTCAGCTAACCTCCAAGAAAAACAACACATCTTGCACAACAGATGTGAGGAGCACAGGATTTGGCTTGATCACCATTTTTGCATCTGAAGTCCAGCTCATAGGCTTTAATGATGAGGGCTGTAATGATGCGTCTTTGAGTTTTATGCGTGTACTCTCAACAAATGTAACTGAAGGTATTGTAACTGTTCCGACACTGAAGAGACATTTTAGCCATATCAGATTGTACTGTATTATTTTATAGCTGCTTAGATTTGAAATAACTTGCATAATCTTTGCAAGCAGTGTTTGCAGCCTCTGCAGGCAGCGTCCAGACGTTTTTTAGGTGTGCCTGGTCTGTAACAATTCCACAAAAGTTTTGCAAGTGCAATGAAATGCAAGGAATTCATGCCTTTGCTTGCCTATGAATTGCATAACAGCACATATAGTATTGCGGACAGCCTGAAAATAAAAAAAAAAAAAAAACAAACAGAAGATTTCTGAAAATCGGTACGTGACAAGAAAATTTCAATGTGATTTTCGTGATGAGTAGCTCAAATTGCATAAGATACACCCAAAAGTGTTCAGGAAGCAAAATTTTCGTTGTACAATGTTATCGAAAGGACTGCCCTGTTATTCCAATTGTTTATACCAGGTGGTGTAGAACCACAGAACAAGCATGAATATAATATGCATAAAGCCTCTTCATAGAGAAAGAGAGTGGGGACTTTAGCGCCCCATTAAAGGTAGCAATCTTAAAAGTCAATATCGACTCTTAAGTCTAGGGTGACAAAGCGAAATGTGTCACAAGTAGAGATGAGCGACTTTGCCTTTCTTCGGGTCGAAACGGCTTTCATGAAACCTGACTTTCGCAAAAGACGGGTCGAACGAAATCGGCCGACTATAGGGAAAAGTCGGAGGCCAACTTAGACACGAAACCCAATGCAAGTCAATGGGGAAGCAAAGTCAGTAGCTCAATGGGGGAGTGGAGGACAGTAAACACACCTACAGTGTCCATTTCAATGCCAAAAACATCAATTCTTATAACTGAAGCTTGTCAACCTTAATTTACTTCCTAATAATAGTTACGCATTGAAAACTGGGGGTTATTTGGCTAAAGTTGTGGGGGGGTTGGGCTAGCTCCAGGTTTTCGTATGCGCTGGGCCAAAGAGTGTCAGTGCGCCCTTTAACACATACCACAACTCATGATGCTCCAATACGCCACAGAAATATAGGTATAGTACAATGACACATACTTCACTGCTTACATGACATGACATGACTGATCTATTTTAAATTGTACAATAGCTCAAAAACAGGACAATATAATACTCCATACAGTGTTATGACCACCACATTGTGAGCCATACAGAATAATAAGCCCCATATATTTCTCCAAACCAAATAATTAGTCACATATAATGTTCCATACAGTATATGATGAGCGCCACATAATGCTCCATATATAATGGGCCCCATTTGTAATGCTCCAGTGTATAATGGGCCCCTTAGATGCTGCTCCAGTGTCTGATCTGCCCCATTTACAATGCTCCAGTACATGATGGGCCTCATGGATGATGCTCCAGTGCATGATGGGCCCTAAAAATGCTCCATATATAATGGGCCCCATTTGTAATGCTCCAGTGTATAATGGGCCCCTTAGATGCTGCTCCAGTGTCTGATGTGCCCCATTTACATTGCTCCAGTACATGATGGGCCTCATGGATGATGCTCCAGTGTATCGTGGGCCTTAATAATGCTCCATATATAATGGGCCCCATTTGTAATGCTCCAGTGTATAATGGGCCCCTTAGATGCTGCTCCAGTGTCTGATCTGCCCAATTTACATTGCTCCAGTACATGATGGGCCTCATGAATGATGCTCCAGTGTATGATGGGCTCCAATAATGTTCCAGATATAATGGGCCCCATTTGTAATGCTCCAGTGTATAATGGGCCCCTTAGATGCTGCTCCAGTGTCTGATCTGCCCCATTTACAATGCTCCAGTACATGATCGGCCTCATGGACGATGCTCCAGTTTATCATGGGTCCTAATAATGCTCCATATATAATGGGCCCCATTTGTAATGCTCCAGTGTATAATGTGCCCCTTGGATGCTGCTCTGCTGCTCCAGTGTCTGATCTGCCTCATTTATATTGCTCCAGTACATGATGGGCCTCATGGATGATGCTCCAGTGTATGATGGGCTCCAATAATGCTCCATATACAATGTGCCCCATTTGAAATGCTCCAGTGTATAATGGGCCCCTTAGATGCTGCTCCAGTGTCTGATCTGCCAAATTTACATTGCTCCAGTACATGATGGGCCTCATGGATGATGCTCCAGAGTATGATGGGCTCTAATAATACTCCATATATAATGGGCCCCATTTGTAATGCTCCAGTGTATAATGGACCCCTTAGATGCTGCTCCAGTGTCTGATGTGCCCCATTTTCATTGCTCCAGTACATGATGGGCCTCATGGATGATGCTCCAGTGTATGGTGGGCTCTAATAATGCTCCATATATAATGGGCCCTGTAACGGGGTCTTCCAAGCTGGGGTACCTCTTTCAGTACCACCCCGTGTTTTCGGACGTCCGCTCTGCGTTGGCTGGACTCTGAGTGAAGGACGCTGGCTGGAATTCCTCGGAGTGCATGGGCGCATATAAAAGATCACTGCTTCTCCATGTATTTCCAGTCTGACAACACTTTACTCACAGGACATAGAATATATCACACAGATACAGAGGGCCGGCCAATAGACAAGCGTCAGGCCAGACATGCATTACAAAAGCAGCAGGTGGCCGGAGCCTGCGTATGTTTACTGTGGGAATTACAAAGTTAGGGGGAGGGCGGACACTGCTGATACATTAGGGACATGCATCTCACATGGAACCTATTATATATACATATAACTGCACAACATATTCTGGGTGCTGAGTGGTTCTGTAACACGGCTCCCCCATTTCAGCGACGCCATCGGCATACAGTCTGATCCTCAACGGATTGGTTTGGGGATGACCGAAGTTTATGGGGTTGGTACAGGTTCCGTTTGTCGACTTAGTCCATCGGCGTTACCGTTTTGTTTGCCGGGTCTGTAGTGGATGGTGAAGTCCAGAGGTTGTAGGGCTAAACTCCACTGCAGCAATCTGGCGTTGTCTTCGGAAACCCGATTAAGCCAGACTAGGGGATTATGGTCCGTTAGGAGGGAAAACTGTCGTCCATATAAATATGGTTGCAACTTCTTGAGTGCCCATACTACCGCCAGGCACTCCTTCTCGATGGCCGCATAGCTTACTTCACAGGGCAGTAGTTTCCGACTCAGGTAAGCTACCGGGTGTTCTTGGCCGTCCGGCCCGACTTGGCTCAGTACTGCCCCCAATCCAAACATAGAAGCGTCTGTGTGAACAAGGAAACGTTTAGTTGGATCGGGTGCGGCCAATACAGGGGTATTGGTGATGGCGTCCTTTAGTTGGTGGAAGGTTTCCTCACACTCTGAGGTCCAGGTTACCTGGCGGGGTTGGTTCTTACGGGTCAGGTCAGTGAGGGGCTTGGCTACGCTGCTGTAATTGGGAACGAATTTCCTGTAATACCCCGCTGTCCCTAGAAACGCCATGACCTGGGTTTTAGTGCGTGGGATGGGCCATTTGGCTATGGCTTCAATCTTGGCTGGTTCTGGTCGCTGTTTCCCACTTCCCACCCAATGCCCTAAATACTGAACCTCTGCTTTGCCCACGTGACACTTGTTTAGGTTCAGGGTGATTCCGGCCTGGTGGATCCTGTCCAATACTGTCTCTAGGTGATTTAGATGCTCTTCCCATGTCGCACAGTAGATGGCGATGTCGTCCAGGTAGGCACAAGCATAGTCCTGGAGACCATCCAGAAGCCGGTCAGCCAGCCTTTGGAAGGTCGCCGGGGCATTCTTCATCCCAAAAGGCATAACTCGAAACTGGAATAAGCCGAACGGGGTGACAAATGCCGACTTGGGAATAGCGTCAGGACTAAGGGGAATCTGCCAGTAGCCTTTGCATAGCTCGATGGTGGTCAAATACTTTGCCCCCGCCATCCGGTCTAACAACTCATCCACATGCGGCATGGGATATGCATCCGTCACTGTTTTCTCATTGAGCTTACGATAGTCTACACAAAACCATGTAGTCCCATCCTTCTTGGGCACTAACACTACGGGGGATGCCCAGGGACTATCTGACTCTTCAATGACCCCTAAATGCAGCATCTCTTGAATCTCTTGTCGCATCCCCTCTCGTACAGACTCAGGGATGTGGAAGGGGTTTTGTCGCAGGGGGGCCTGATCCTGGGTCTCAACCTTGTGTTGTGCCAGGCGAGTGTACCCCGGTCTCTCTGAAAACATCCTCTGTTGCAGCCTCAACAACGCCTCCGCCTGCTGTCTCTCCCGGGGGCCTAGGTCTTCGCCCAAGTGTACCTGGTCCCATGTTTTAGACTGAGTCCTTTCCCCTAAGACATCCGGCAAGGGAATTGCGGCTAAATCCTCTGCTTCAGGTGCACAGATGGCCACTACCTCTTCAGGGCGCTCCCGGTAGGGCTTCAGCATATTCACGTGGAACATGCGGATAACCTTGGGGTCGTTACAATCGGCGACATTATAGGTTGTGTCAGCTATTTTCCCCACTACCTGGTAGTGCCCCTGCCATGCAGCTTGAAACTTATTCTGCTTAGTAGGCTCTAACACCAGGACCTTCTGTCCTATTTCCAAAGTGCGCTCTCTGGCCCTCCAATCGTAACATAAGCACTGGCGCCGCTGTGTCGCCTGCAGGTTCTCACGTACAACCTGGGTCAGCTCCTGTAGGCGGTCCCGGAATTCCAGCACATAGGGTACAATAGGTACCCCTTCTATGAGGCCCTCCCCTTCCCAGTGTGCCAGCACTAAGTCTAGGGGTCCCCTTACCCGTCTCCCGTATACCAGCTCGAACGGGGAGAACCCCGTGGATTCTTGGGGCACCACCCGATAGGCAAACAGGAGGTGTGGCAAGAATTTCTCCCAGTCCCTGTAGGTCCTGGTAAAAGTCCCAATGAGCTGTTTTAATGTCCCATTAAAGCGTTCACACAACCCATTGGTTTGCGGGTGGTATGGGGCGCTTCTATGGACTTTACGCCGCATAGCTTCCACAGTTGGTTGGTCACCTCTGCTGTAAACTGGGTACCCTGGTCCGAGATAATCTCCCGGGGAAATCCAACCCGTGAGAAAACCTGGAGCAGGGCGGCCGCCACCGTCTCTGCCAGTATGTTAGGTAACGCAACCGCCTCTGGATACCGTGTGGCATAATCTACCACTGTCAATATATACTTTTTCCCGGACGGACTCGGTTTGGCTAACGGCCCTATCAGATCGACCGCTACTCGGCTAAATGGTTCCTCCACAATGGGGAGGGGGCGTAATCTGGCCTTGCATCGATCCCCCCTCTTGCCAATGCGCTGACAACTGTCACAGGTCTGGCAGTACTGACGAACATCATAGGTTACCCGCTGCCAAAAGAAGTTTTGTGTCAGATGATGCCTGGTGCGACTGACGCCGAAGTGCCCGGCCAAAGGTATATCATGAGAGATTCGCTGTAACTCCTGCCTATACTTCTTGGGAACTACCAGCTGTTGTTTTATAGTGGGGCTCGTTCCTGTGTGGTGCTGCTCTGTGATCCGGTAGAGGAGTTCCTGCTTCCATACAAACTGTTCCCCTTCCAGTACCCCTCTCCCCTCCTGTGCCTTCCCATGATATCCCTCTAATGAAGGATCCTCAAGTAACTCCCTCTTAAATTCATCTGGGGTGGCCCAAGAAATGTGTCTGGCTATGGGAATACGTGTAGGGCTAGAATGTCTTACCTCTGAGTGTGATTCCGCCTCCGCAGCTCGAGCTTGTCTTCGGGTGGTCACAGGATATGTCTCAGCCAGAGGGGCCACCGAGAATGCAGACAACATGGGCCCCAAGTCATTTCCCAGCAAGACGTCTGCAGGCAAATCCTCCATCAAGCAGACCTCAACAAGGCCATCCCCGACTCCCCAGTTCAGGTGAATCCTGGCAGTGGGTAGTCGATGTATGGCTCCCCCTGCTACACGGACTGCCACTGTCCGGTCCGTCTTCTCTTGGTCCCGGACGAGATGAGGCTTCACAAGGGTCAAAGTTGCCCCGGAATCTCTTAGTCCCTGCATACGTTTCCCATTAACCCACACGACTTGTCGATGCTGCTGTTGATTATCTGCCCAGGCTGCCTGCACGGGGTCTACTTCATGCAGCACTTCCTCCATCTCTTCCACCCCTTGGTTAATCGTAGCCCCCGATGCCGGGTCAGCTTCACCTTGGTAGCAGTGTACAGCAGCCCGGCTGAAGGTAGCTGTTCCCGCCTTTTGCCACTGGGTATGCTGAGTCCGGTTGGGGCATTGTCTTTGCAGGTGGCCCAGCTGACGACAAGTGTGGCATCGCGCCTCAGGGGGACTGTTGTAGGCCGGGTTTCTAGCTGGTCCCCCTACAATCTTCGGTAGTTTGGGGCCCTCCAGGTTCATGGGCGGGCCCCTAGTGACCACCTTTGATCCGGACAACTGCGGCCTCCTGGCATCATGATGTTCATCGGCCAGACGAGCGGCTTCCTCAAGAGTCGTTGGCCGCCTGTCCCGAAGCCATTCCTGTGTCTCGGGGTTTAGTCCATTAAAGAATCATTCTAACAGAAAGAGCTGGAGGACGTCCTCCTTAGTGGTTGCTTGGCTCCCTTGTACCCACTGTAGCAGTGACCGCCGTAATTTACAGGCCCATTCAGCGTGGGTATCGGTTACGCGTTTTATAAGTCTGCGGAACTTTTGGCGGTAGGCCTCTTGTGTCAGCGCATACCGGGCCAAGATCACTTCTTTGATCTGCTCATAGTCCATACAGTCCTCATCAGGTACTGTGCTATAGGTGTCCGCTGCCCGGCCTGTCAGCTTGCTGGCCAGAATCTGGACCCGTTCCTCCGGCTTTACTTAATGAAGAGAACACTGCAGCTCAAAGTCCTGCAGAAAGCCATCAATGTCTTCCTCTGCCTCCCCCAACTATCGGAAGGCATTGTACTGGATCTTTTTGTGGCTTACTGTTGAAGGTACCTGGTCGAAGGCCAGAGCTCCCCCTGCTCGCTGACTCTCCTCTCTCCGCTCTGCCATCTCCATCTTGGCCAGCTCCACTTTGGTCCGCTCTGCCATCTCCATCTTGGCTAGCTCTATCCTGGTCCGCTCGGCCATCTTTTCCTTCAGATCAGTACGCACATCAGCCATCACCTCTCGTATGATCTCTACTGCAGGGTTTGGGCCATAGAACGCCAGTCTGTTCTTTACCTCCCTCTGGAATTCGGTCTCCTCCACATTCACATTGGGGGGCGCTGCACTGTCGTGTTCCATGATGGCTGCTATCAAATCTGCTTTTGTTTTGTTGCTGGCGATCAACCCTCGGGCTTCCACCAGGTCTTTTAATGTAGTCCTCTTTAACTTCTGGTAATTATTTTCCATTCATTCCTTTCCTACTGTAGAAGGGGTATCAAATCCCGCTGGCTGCCACCAGTGTAACGGGGTCATCCAAGCTGGGGTACCTCTTTCAGTACCACCCCGTGTTTTCGGAGGTCCGCTCTGCATTGGCTGGAGTCTGAATGAAGGACGCTGGCTGGAATTCCTCTGAGTGCATGGGCGCATATAAAAGATCACTGCTTCTCCATGTATTTCTAGTCTGACAACACTTTACTCACAGGACACAGAATATATCACACAGATACAGAGGGTCGGCCAATAGACAAGCGTCAGCCCAGACATGCATTACAAAAGCAGCAGGTGGCCGGAGCCTGCATATGTTTACTGTGGGAATTACAAAGGTAGGGGGAGGGCGGACACTGCTGATACATTAGGGACATGCATCTCGCATGGAACCTATTATATATACATATAACTGCACAACATATTCTGGGTGCTGAGTGGTTCTGTAACAGGCCCCATTTGTAATGCGCCAGTGTATAATGTGCCCCTTAGATGCTGCTCCAGTGTTTGATCTGCCAAATTTACATTGCTCCAGTATATGATGGGCCTCATGGATGATGCTCCAGTGTATGATGGGCTCTAATAATATTCCATATATAATGGGCCCCATTTGTAATGCTCCAGTGTATAATGGGCCCCTTAGATGCTGCTCCAGTGTCTGATCTGCCCCATTTACAATGCTCCAGTGCATGATGGGCCTCATGGATGATGCTCCAGTGTATCATGGGCCTTAATAATGCTCCATATATAATGGGCCCCATTTGTAATGCTCCAGTGTATAATGGGCCCCTTAGATGCTGCTCCATTGTCTGATGTGCCCCATTTACATTGCTCCAGTACATGATGGGCCTCATGGATGATGCTCCAGTGTATGATGGGCTCTAATAATGCTCCATATATAATGGGCCCCATTTGTAATGCTCCAGTGTATAATGGGCCCCTTAGATGCTGCTCCAGTGTCTGATCTGCCCCATTTACATTGCTTCTGTACATTATGGGCCCTATTTTTAATTAACCTAGGCATGGTATGTGAAAAGAGCTCCTTGGAGTAATCTGAGGTGTGTGCTTCCACATCCTTCACTTTTGGTGTGGGTGAAGGACACAAGGTAAGGGGTTGCTCCTGACCAGAAGCCTGCAGTTACAACTCAGTGCTTGCATTTTTTACAACTTTAGAAGAGGAGGAGATAGAGCTGCAGGTTGTTTCAGCAATGTAAGCCACAAAGAGTTCCTGATACTCCGGCTTTAAAAGCAGTCTACCTACTCCCAGAAAAGGGAGCCTTACAGGCCTTCCAGAGCTACACCATGATGCTGGCTAAACACCTCCTGCCTTAGCTGCTATTGTGTTTTTGGCACTACCAGCAGATGCACCACCAACACCATCAGTACCAGGTGGCCCTACACGCCCACATCTGCTTCCTTTTCCACCAAACTTCCTCATGTTTTGGAAAATGGATTCAAAATACCAGCAGATATAAGGTACTGTATCAGAAGCGTACAGCTCTATACAGTCTATGGATAACGGTAAATCTGTATATATTTCATGAGGCATACACAGACGCTCACAGACTCAGTATGGATTACCCAATAAAATAGCAAGTTGAAAAAGGGTACAGTATCACCAGATACAAGGTATATATTGTATAGTGTAAACATTCTGATTCTCCGTATACATTTCAGGAGACAGAGACAAATGCTCTCAGGTCCAGTATGGTTTACACAAGAATATAAAAGCTGTAAATGGGTTATGTAACACAAGCGTACAGCTGTATACAGTGTTGGGGTAATCTTAAAGTTCCAAATATATTGCCGGAGTAACAGACAGACGTTTACAGGCTCATTATGGATTACACCTGAATCTAAATAGCTAAAAAGGTTACTGTATCAGAAGCGTTCTGCTGTATACAGTGTTGGCCAAATTGAAAATATCGGTATATATTTCCGTAGTCACCCTCAGACGTTCACTCAGTTTGGTTTTGACCATAGTAAAAAATGTTGTAAAAAAGTTCCTGGATAACAAGATAGCATCTATATATTCTTTAGGGTACAATTGAAATCTCCATATAAATAGTCCCGTAGTCACTCTCAGACGCTTACACAGTATGGATTTGACCGTAATGCTAAATGTTGAACAAAGGTACTATATAACAAGATACAAGCTGTATCGAGTATAGTGTAAAAATGTGTTTCTCCGATTCACCGTATATATAGAAGGCATAACCCACACATGCTCACTCACTATGGATGATGTAAGGAAGGTGGACTGACAGACAAACCAGCCTGTAGTGAAAAGCAGAGGTGTAGCGCAGTGTAGGTGTGAAACCGCTAAGATAAAGAGAAAGGGTGCAGTGTTTTAGCTTGCCCATTGGAGGGCAGTGGAGAGTGTAGGAGTGGGTCTGAATAACTGCCATTGGTCACAGAAACTGTTAGGTGATGGTGGGCGGAGTTACCGGAACTGGAAGTATAAAAGGCTGAGGGAAGGTTCTGGAGGAGTCAGTCAGCGAAGGGAGCACAGTAAAGAGGAAGTTCTGCTGAGGAAATAGAGACAGTGGAAAGGCTCCAGAGAGGACTGACAGTTGAGGCGGTCACGGGGGGTGGCCCAGAAGACGGTAGCCGCAGACGAATACGGCCTGGGGCTATCATATGGACGGTGTGCTCAGACTGGTGCAGCGCTGTGGGTTGGGCCTAGGCCAGCCATAGTGGAAGATCCACAGAGGACGCCACGATTATAGTTACAAAGGAAGTGAAGGTACCGGGGCCTGTGTACAGAGAAATGTGAAACGGCTGTGGTGAATTGCTGTTGTCGACAGAAGGATGGGCACTAAAAATGGACCTGTTCAATACAAATTCTGTCTCAGACTCGTGTTTGTCTGCGGCAAGAAGAGGGTCCCCCCACAGTTGGTTATCCTACAGATGATACCTTAATACAAATTTTTGAAACAAGGTACTGTATCAGCACATACCAGGTGTGTCCAGTCTAGGGTTAAATTTCCATCTATACTTCCGGAGTCAGACGCAGACACTCACAGGCTCACTATGTATTACACCAGAATTAAAAAAGTAAAAAAAGGGAAAGGTATTCATAGCGTACACCAGTATACAGTGTTGTGGTACTTTTAAATCTTCGTATATATTTCAATCTCAGTAAGCCAGTCCAGAATTTCCGCTACTGGAAACTACATGGATACAAGTATAGACGCAAAGTCGAGTGTTAGCAAAAATTTTGGAATTACTCATCGCAGAAAAACCTCCCGGTAGATGTTGCAGAGTCGATGCAGACCCTCAATTACTGTGTCTGTGGAGAAAGCGAAAAAGGTTCTTTGTGAAGAAAGGATTGTTTTATCGCAGTAGCGTGGATCACATCACCATTACTCGTCTCCATCAATTTGTGATCACAGGGAGAGATGTACCCATGGTCCTCACTGCCTACCATGATGTGTCTGGTCAATTTGGAGTGCAAAAGACAGAAGCCACAGGCCATAGGCGATTCTATTGGATTGGCATGAGAGGAGACATTGAAAAATGGTGGCAGGAATGTCACACGTCTGTGACTATCACAACTGTGAAAAGAAAAGGGGGAGACAGGGCGCTTCCAATGCGTAGGTCTGTATGGAAAGTAGATGAGTGCACAGCAAGTGTTAGGCTCACCTGATAGGGTTGTGAGAGTCACAACACCTATAATCGCATAAAACAGCTGCAGCAGTCTGCACGAGGTCCAAGGACTTGGTACAAAGAGAAGGCTGGTGAAGTGAGCAGGGACTGGCTCAGGAAACGCGTTGGCAATAAAGATATCTTGAATTCTACCACAGCAGCGCAGTCTCTTATTGCACTACCAGCCTTCTCTTACTATCACAACTGTGAAACGTGATCATAAACCACCACTGCATCTGCTTGCAAGTTGACGTCCATTTCAAATGGTAGCCATTGATCATCTGAAGGAAGAGGCCAGCAGGACAGGCCATAGCTACATCTTAACCATCATTGATCAATACACCAAATTTCTAGTGGCCGTCCCTGTGAAGGATTTAACTGGCCAGACTACACAGCGGTGGCGGTGGAGAAGGGAGAGGTAAGTATTGCAACTTGCAAGTGCTGTGGCCATGACCAAGCAGGGGGGCAAAATCGTGGTCAACATTACTGGCACAGGGCCCCTCATAGTACGCTGGTGTGTCTGACGGCGAGTGGGCCCTCCCACCATTTGAGACACTATTGTACTATGAGGGGCCCTGTGCCATTGCCGTCGGCCATCAGTGGGCCCAGCCACCTGTTCAGAGCAACGGCACTTGCCCGGGTGCGCCAGGTCTTGATCCCAGCCGTTGGGGGAGGGGTGGACAGCCCAGTTAGGGAGGTTTAAAAATTGGCATATGTTGATGTGTTGGCTGGACATTCAGCTGCTGCAAAGGGCGTAATTGGGCAAGTCTGAGAAAGAGGAGGAAAAAACCGAGGCACTTCAACATTTTCAACATTTTGGGTCGACAGACGGGTCCCTGTGAAGGATTTAACTGGCCAGACTACACAGTGGTGGCGGTGGAGAAGGGAGAGGTAAGTATTGCAACTTGCAAGTGCTGTGGCCATGACCAAGCAGGGGGGGCACAATCGTGGTCGACAGTACTTGCACAGGGCCCCTCATAGTACGCTGGTATGTCTGATGGAGAGTGGGCCCTCCCACCGTTTGAGACACTGTATTGTACTATGAGGGGCCCTGTGCCATTGCCGTCGGCCATCAGTGGGTGATGGTATTGGTGGTGATGGCCTAAATTCAGTGTTGTGTTGCAAAACCATTGTGATTCCCTGAGTGCTTTGGCCTTGCGACGACACCTCCACATTTAGTGCTGGTGGTGTGCTTAATGGTGGCTGTGGTCTTACAGTGGGGGTAGCGATGGAGCGTTGCTGGCTACCTTCAGTCGGAGCAGGTGCACATGTGCTACCTGAGGTTTTGTAGTCCGTGCACGCTAGCAAGGGCATGTTGATTAAATGTCTAAGCATGCAACTGGTATTCAAATTTCTGAGTTGTTTACCTCGGCTAAAGGTTCTTCCGCACTTCTTACAGGTAACTTTTGCCTCATCAGTAGTGTTGAGCATTCCGATACCGCAAGTATCGGGTATCGGCCGATATTCACTGTAACAGAATTCCGATACTGAGTTCCGATACTTTTAGCATATCGAATACCGGAATCGGAAGTTCCCATAATGCTATGAGCCAGTTTGACTTGATTCAGCCAATGACAATCCTCAGAAGTGTGGGCACATCCTGTTAGACATGTAGGCATGTTAACTAATGGCATGGCTGTGATTGGCTGCTGAAATGATGTCATGATGCATTATAAAAGCCGCCGCCGCCGCCATTTCTGGGTCACTCTGCTGTGAATTCAGTTAGGGACAGGCTGCTGTTCAAGACTGTGAGGGACAGTTAGAGATAGCGATTTTCAAATCATAGTGTGCTTTACCCAGGCTACATAATCCACCACTGTAGCTTTCTTTTGCCTTGCAGCAATGTTCACAGCTGTCTGCAAGGTCTGTGTGAGTGCAGCTCACGCTGAGTAGTGTGTCCTGCAGCCACGTCTGGTTGTAGGCCACTCAGCGTGTGTCACTGCCTCATACATATTTTTCTTTTTTTGCTGCTCATTTTTCATTCTCCTATTAGTGTGCACTGTGCATCCATCCGTATCCATATACGTTGGTTGCTAACACTATAGGAGTAGACAGCGGAGCCTCTCTGCAGCCTTTCAGTGCTAGTGCCCAGTTTGCTGCACTGTTCACGGCTGTCTGAGAGGTCTCTGTGTGTGAATGCAGCTCACGCTGAGTAGTGTGTCCTTCAGCTACGTCTGGTTGTAGGCCGCTCAGCGTGCGTCACTGCCTCACACATAGTTTTCTTTAATTGCAGCTCATTTTTTATTCTCCTATTGGTGTGCATCAATCCATATCCATTTACATTGGTTGGTTGCATACAATATATAGGAGTAGATAGAGGAGCCTTTTTTCTGGCTTGTGCCCTTCAGCTGCAGCCAGATTAGCATTACCCTATTTTTTGGAGCCTCATCTTTTGCATTGTAGGTTACCTTCCTGCATTGTAATAGCTCCAAAAAGTTTGTGATACTACCGCTTTCAAATCTTTGGTCACATCCTTTTAGTTTTTTTTCAAAAAGCAAAACAAAATAAAGTTCACCAAACACTCCATTTGACAGTTGTGTAGGCCACATTAGCTCCTATTAAAGTGTAGTCCACACACACACTTCATAAAATTAGTGTTTCTTATACCTGTTACCAGCTGTTCAGGAATAAGCACACTAAGACCCCCTTTGTACTTTTCTGCCTATCTTTATCAGTCTACCAAGATAAAGAATGCAGGGAGTAAGGCACGTGGGCGTGGGCATGGAATTTCAGCAGGGAGAGGACGTGGGGATTCTGCAGGGAGAGGACGTGGGGATTCTGAGCCTGCTGCGGGCACCAGTGAGTCAGCATCCCCCAGTTTTAGCAGGCAACAGTCCTTTATGAGCAGCTTTGTAGGACCTCGCCATACCCCACTGCTGCGGGAGGAACAAATTGAAGCCATTGTGGGATGGATGGCAGCTAACGCATCGACTTCAATGACTTCCACGTCCTCTCAGGGCCAGAGCACTGAAGAGCAACAATCTGTCTCTTCACCACCTGCCAAAGTGCCCAGGCAGTCAGAGAGCCCTGGACAGGAGCCATCACAGATACTACTTCTGTTCTCTGAATCTGTTGGCTTGGAAAGAGGGGGCCAGCCAAGCAGCATTCAAGAATGTGAAGAAGAGGGAGTATGCAGTGATGCGCAACTTCTTTGTCCCTCTGAATCAGAAGAGGCGGGTGGGCCAGTGCCTATGGTCAGCACACCTCAGTACGCATCAGATGATGACGAGACTCAGGTGCCACTTTCTGGTGCGTACGGTGCTGGCGAGACAACCCAGGAGAAGCAGGTGTTTGAAGAGGGGAGTGTAGATGATGAGGTCCTTGACCCATCATGGCGTGAGGAACAGGAAGGTGGTGGGAGCAGCTCTGAGGAAGAGATTCCCCGAATGGCCAAAACAGGAGGGAGAGGGAGGGGGCAGACTTGGTTGCCTGTAGCCTCTACTTCGGCACCCATTAGGAGCATTCCTCTTCCAAAAGCCAAAACGGGCACTCCCAAGACTTGCAGTGCGTGGTCCTTTTTTGACACAGTTGCAGATGACATTTGCTTTGTCAAATGCAAGCTGTGTCATCAGAAAGTCAAAAGAGGGAAAAATGTGAGCAACCTCAATACCACAAATATGTGGAAACATGTGCGGACCAAGCACGAGGTGGAGTTGCACAGACACACTGAAGACGTAGGCCAATGTACAGCACCACCTACCACCTCTTCAGCTTGTGTTGGGGCCTCTTCCTCCAGCTCACACACAGCTGGTTCGGCTTCCTCACAGGATCGCCAAGGAAGAACCTCTGGCACTGTTGTCCGGAGACCCAGTGACATTCCACCCACAGCACCACGTTCCCAGTCATCCTCACACTCCCAGGCCACTCTACAGCCATCGGTAGCACAGGCATGGGATAAAAGGGGGCCATACTTGGCAAACCATCCCCGAGCACAGGCTCTGAATGCATTGCCAAACTACTGGCCCTTGAAATGCTCTCATTCAGGCTGGTGGAGACTGACACCTTCCGGAACTTCATGGCATTGGCAGTCCCAGAATACCCCATGCCCAGCCGCTTTTATTTCAGCAGGCAAGCCGTCCCTGCCCTGCAAAAACATGTGGAGGGAAAAATAAAACGTGCGCTACTAAACTCCGTCAGTAGCAAGGTCCACCTGACCACCGATGCGTGGACCAGTAACCATGGACAGGGACGATACCTTTCCCTCACTGCCCATTGGGTCAATGTTGTGGAGCCGGGTACAGATCTGGAGAGTGGCGCTGTACGTGTTCTGCCAACTCCACGGATTGCAGGAATCCAGTCTGTACACATTGACGCCTCCTCCTACTCAAGTTCCTCAGAAACAGCGCTGCAGGAGCCTGTTACGACGGATATGAGCACAGCCATGGCCAAATGTCAACAGGCCGTATTCAAATTAATTTCTTTGGGGAATCGAAGCCACACAGCGCAGGAGCTCTGGAATGCCATCAAGCAGGAGAGCGACGTGTGGTTTGTGCCAGCGAATCTCCAGCTGGGTTTGGTAGTGTGTAATAATGGCCGAAATCTGGTGGCAGCTCTGGGCCTAGGCAACCTCACTCATATCCCATGTCTGGCACATGTGCTGAACTTGGTCGTGCAGAGATTTTTGAGGGACTATCCGGATCTTGATGCACTGCTGCACAAGGTCCGCATAGAGTGCGCTCACTTGCGGCGTTAAAGCATGGCAAGATCGAGCCTTGCTGCTCTGCAGCGCCGATTACGCCTTCCAGAACATCGCATCATATGTGACCTACCCACCAGGGGGAATTCAACGTTACATATGTTGGAGCGGTTGTATGAGCAGCAGGCAGCAGTCATGGAGTACAAGCTGCATTAGGCACAAACAAGTCGCACTGTGGGCCGGTCACACTTCAGCACCACTGAGTGGGCCTCTATGAAGGACATCTGCCTCGCTTTGCGTGCCTTCGATGATTCCACGCGGATGGCGAGTGCAGATGATGCACTAGTCAGCATGACTGTCCCCCTTATCTGCCTGCTTCAAAAAACACTGCAAGCACTAAGGGAGGAGGTTTTGGAAGAGGTGGAGGATGAGGAGTCACAAATGCCATTTGCTTCTGGACAGTCTGCGCTATGTGGTTCCTCACAAAGGCCTAGGCAGGGGACACTTTGTGAGGAGGATGAGGAGGAGTAAATGGAGGAGGAAGACATCTCTCCAGAGGAGGGAGGTACGCAATGCTCTAGTCAGTATGTACAGCGAGGGTGGGGTGATGCAGAGCAGGCAGAGATGACGACTCAAGCAGGGGACAGCGTTTCTTTGGCAGTTGATAGTCTGCAGGACATGGTTGATTTCATGCTGCAGTGCCTGAGAAATGACCGCCGCATCGCCCACTGTTATGAATGAGTCACCGAAGGAGGAAAAAACAAAAATACAAGCTAAGTCCAGAAAACCGGAGAGGTTGGTAGCTATCGGATTGCAGACCCCTGATCCTATCCACAACAACTAACAGTAGCCGTGGGGGGTTCCTATGATGCCCTAGACCCCTCGATCACAGCCGGAGAACTAAATAGGCCTAAAGAAAGAAAGGGGAAATCTAAACTGCCCCAGAGCAGACCCCAAAGCAATAGGCAGCCCCCAACATATAATGACGGTGAAGCAAGATGAAAACACTAACACAGATAGAAAGATAGGTTGAGCAAACGATGGGGCCCAAGCTAACTAAAAAGGACAGGATAGAAAAGCTGCTGTCTGCAATCCGTAAAAAACCCTACCAAAAAATGTCCCAACCGTCTGATAGGAAAAACAGGCCCTGAAGTCGCTAGGACTTCAAAAAGACTATATCAGCACTCAGGTAAATTCTGAAGACAGAGCAAAGAGACAAACTGATCAGAGACAAAAATGGAACTCAGCACACCCCCGACCGGGGATGGCTGAATTCCAAAAAACAAGGTAAACAAAATAAAACTAATAAGTTCAATAGCAGAGCAAAAACTTATCTTTGGGAAGCAGGAATCAGACTGGTCTCCAAGAATCCAGCAGAGAAATCACCAGCGACTCAGAAGGGCGTCGGCTGCCTTATATCCAGTCAGAATTTCCTGTTACCCAGTCATCATCTACCAGATCAGGTGTTTGGTAATCAGCCTCACAACCTTCCTTCACCAGAAGAGGGAGTTCATCAGACATCGACGGTGAAGGGGAAAATGAACTCACAACAGCCCACATTCTCAACACGACTGATTATTGGGTGTACACCCTCCTAGATCCTCGCTACCGGGACAACTTACAAAGCCTCATACCACCGTTGAACCAGGAGCGTAAACTGCGGGAGTACCAAGACACACTGGTGCAGTCCATCATGTTCTCCATTCCACCCGACAGCTGTGCTGCTAGTGCTTTACAAAGCAGCTCTGTGCATCGAAGCAGTGGAGGAAGCTCGGCACAAAGAGGGAGCAGAGGCAGCACCTCAGCACAAGGAAAAACCACTATGGCCCAAATGTGGCAAAGTTTTGTGTGTCCGGCACAAATGTCTACACCATCACAGACTGCTCCAGTCAGCAGGAGGCAACGTTTCCGTCAGATGGTGACAGACTACATGTCTTGCCCTGTCAGTGTACTCCCAGATGGCTCTTCCCCCTTCAAGTTTTGGGTCTCAAAGCTGGATATATGGCCAGAGCTTAGCCAGTATGCATTGGAGGTGCTGGCTTGCCCTGCTGCCAGTGTATTATCGGAACGCGTCTTTAGTGCCGCAGGTGGTGTATTAACAGACCGTCGCACGCGACCATCCTCCGATAACGTTGACCGGCTTACTTTTCTGAAAATGAACAAGGCCTGGATCTCGCCAAAATTTGCCAGTCCTCTACCAGAATAAATAATTGGTTGGCAACAGTATCGAGGACTCCTGTTGTGTTCATGTTTCTACCACCTGAACTGTAATCCCTGGGCTTCAACACAGCCAGTTGTCGCTCAGAAGTGCCGTCTGCACAGAGAAAAACACTAGCTCCTGTGTTAGTGGGGTTCAGTAACGCCAGCTGCTCCCCTGCTGTGTGGACGGCAAAGTCTCCTGCTCCCTCCACAATCGAACTTCTACTGATTTTTAACCGTGCTCCACTTAGGCCTCTGGCTCCACTTTCTCTAGCATTTCCCCTGGTCTCCAACCCCACCAATTGCTGCTCTGAAGTGGCATCTGCACAACCCACACTTGTTCCTGTGTTACTGTGGCTCAGTCACGTCAGTTGATCCCCTGATGTGTGTCCGGCAATGTCTCCTGCTCTGTCCACATTCCCATTACTAGTAGTGGGAATGTGGACAGAGCAGGAGACCTTGCCGGACACACATCAGGGGATCAACTGATGTGAATGAGCCCCAGTAACTCAGGAACAAGTGTGGATTGTGCAGATGCCACTTCAGAGCAGTAACTGGCGGGGTTGGAGGCCAGGGGAAATACTAGAGACAGTGGAGCCAGAGGCCATAGTGGAGCATGGTTACAATCAGAAGTAGTCTACAACCTATATAAAACTTGCTGCAAGTTGGCCTCCGCCTGCTGCATGATTGATCCTGGGCTTCAACACAGCCAGTTGTCGCTCGGAAGTGCTGTCCGCACTGAGAAAAACACTAGCTCCTGTGTTAGTGGGGTTCAGTAACGTCAGCTGTTCCCCTGCTGTGTGGATGGCAATGTCTCCTGCTGCCTCCACATGCAAAAAAACATCGGGCCTCAGCCTGCTCCATGCTTGATCCTGGGCTCCAACAACGCCAGTTGGTGTTCAGAAGTGCCGTCTTCACAGAGAAAAACACACTAGCTCCTGTGTTAGTGGGGTTCAGTAACGACAGCTGTTTCCCTGCTGTGTGGACGGCAATGTCTTCTGCTCCCTCCACAATCGAACTACTACTGATTTTTAACCGTGCTCCACTTAGGCCTCTGGCTCCACTGTCTCTAGTATTTCCCCTGGCCTCCAACCCCGCCAGTTGCTGCTCTGAAGTGGCATCTGCACAATCCACACTTGTTCCTGTGTTACTGGGGCTCAGTCACATCAGTTGTTCCCCTGATGTGTGTCTGGCAATGTCTCCTGCTCTGTCCACATTCCCACTACTAGTAATGGGAATGTGGACAGAGCAGGAGACATTGCCGGACAAACATCAGGGGATCAACTGACGTGACTGAGACCCTGTAACACAGGAACAAGTGTGGATTGTGCAGACGCCACTTCAGAGCAGTAACTGGTGGGGTTGGAGGCCAGGGGAAATACTAGAGACAGTAGAGCCAGAGGCCTAAGTGGAGCAGGGTTACAATCAGTAGGAGTGTACAACCGATATAAAACTTGCTTCAAGTAGGCCTCAGCCTGCTCCATGATTGATCCTGGGCTTCAACACAGCCAGTTGTTGCTCGGAAGTGCCGTCTGCACAGAGAAAAACACATGCTCCAGTGTTAGTGGGGTTCAGTAACGCCAGCTGCTCCCCTGCTGTGTGGACGACAAAGTCTCCTGCTGCCTCCAAAATCACACTACATCTTATTTTCTACTTGCTCCAAGTAGGCCTCAGCCTGCTCCTTGATTGATCCTGGGCTTCAACACAGCCAGTTGTTGCTCGAAAGTGCCATCTGCACAGAGAAAAACACATGCTCCAGTGTTAGTGGGGTTCAGTAACGCCAGCTGCTCCCCTGCTGTGTGGACGACAAAGTCTCCTGCTGCCTCCAAAATCACACTACATCTTATTTTCTACTTGCTCCATGTAGGCCTCAGCCTGCTCCATGATTGATCCTGGGCTTCAACACAGCCAGTTGTTGCTTGGAAGTGCCGTTTGCACAGAGAGAAACACTAGCTCCTTTGTCAGTGGGGTTCAGTAATGCCAGCTGCTGCCCTGATGTGTGGATGGCACACACAGTCACACTACCACACTACTACTGATTTTTAACCATGCTCAACTTAGGCCTCTGGCTCCACTGTCTCTAGTATTTCCCCTGGCCTCCAACGTCGCCAGTTGCTGCTCAGAAGTGGCATCTGCACAATCCACACTTGTTCCTGTGTTACTGGGGCCAATTCACGTCAGTTGATCCCTGATGTGTGTCCGGAAATGTCTCCTGCTCTGTCCACATTCCCACTACTATTAGTGGGAATGTGGACAGAGCAGGAGACATTGCCAGACACACATCAGGGGATCAACTGACGTGAATGGGCCCCAGTAACACAGGAACAAGTGTGGATTGTGCAGATGCGCCACTTCTGAGCAGCAACTGGCGGCGTTGGAGGCCAGGGGAAATACTAGAGACAGTTAAGCCAGAGGCCTAAGTGTAGCACAGTTAAGAATCAGTAGTAGTATTCAACTGATATAAAACTTGCTTCAAGTAGGCCTCAGCCTGCTCCATGATTGATTCTGGGCTTCAACACAGCCAGTTGTTGCTCGGAAGTGTCTTTGGCACGGGTACTCCCTCCTGCCCAGCCTGGTTCCAGCACGCCTGCTGTTTCCGGGGAGTGTCAACGTCAATTTGCCACCAATACATAGTCCTGTTGTGTTGCGGTGGGGTTTGCCGAGTCTATGGTGCCTGCAGTTTAGGTGATTCCTATGTGGGCTGGGGGTTCTGGTAATAAAGGCTGGTTCCGTAGTGCCAATAGGACAAGCACCCCCTGTTGGACTGTGGGTTTCGGTAACTGCCGCCTGCTCGCGGCCTTGCAACTTTGTTTATTATGGGTACCTTGTGCTACACATCTGGGTTCCAGCACCGTCAGCTGGTTCTCAGCAGTGCCTTTGGCCAAGGTGCCTCCTTCTCGGTATCCGAGTTCCAGCAATGTCTGCTGGTTCTTGGTAGTGCTTTTTAGCACAGGTTCCTCCTGATTAGAAGCCATGTTCCAGCACCGTCAGCTAGTCCACGGTGGTGCCATTGGCTCTTGTTCCTTCTGCTGCCACTCTGGGTTCCAGCACCATCAGCTGGTTCTCGGTAGTTCCATTGACTCTTGTAGCTTCTGCTACCCATCCGGGTACCAGCACCGTCATCTGGTTCTCGGCAGTGTCTTTGGCACGGGTACTCCCTCCTGCCCAGCCTGGTTCCAGCACGCCTGCTGTTTCCGGGGAGTGTCAACGTCACTTTGCCACCAATACATTGTCCTGTCGTGTTGCCGTGGGGTTAACTGAGTCTATGGTGCCTGCAGTTTAGGTGCTTCCTATGTGGGCTACGGGTTCTGGTAATAAAGGCTGGTTCCGTAGTGCCAAAAGGACAAGCACCCCCTGTTGGACTGTGGGTTTCGGTAACTGCCGCCTGCTCGCGGCCTTGCAACTTTGTTTATTATGGGTACCTTGTGCTACCCATCCTGGTTCCAGCACCGTCAGCTGGTTCTCGGCAGTGCCTTTGGCCTAGGTGCCTCCTTCTCGGTGTCCGAGTTCCAGCAATGTCTGCTGATCCTTGGTAGTGCTTTGTAGCACAGGTACCTCCTGCTTAGTAACCATGTTCCAGCACCGTAAGCTGGTCCACGGTTGTGCCATTGGCTTTTGTTCCTTCTGCTGCCCCTCCGGGTTCCAGCACCGTCAGCTGGTCCTCGCTAGTTCCATTTGCTCTTGCAGTTTCTGCTACCCATCCGGGTTCCGGCACCGTCAGCTGGTTCTCGGCAGTGCCTTTGGCCTAGGTGCCTCCTTCTCGGTATCCGAGTTCCAGCAACGTCTGCTGGTCCTTGGTAGTGCTTTGTAGCACAGGTACCTCCTGCTTAGTAACCGTGTTCCAGCACCGTCAGCTGGTACACAGTTTTTCCATTGGCTCTTGTTCCTTATGCTGCCCCTTCGGGTTCCAGCACCGTCAGCTAGTCCTCACTAGTTCCATTTGCTCTTGTTCCTTCTGCTAACCATCCGGGTTCCTGTACCGTCAGCTGGTAGCAGTTCCTCAGCCTTCTTGTTCCTTCTGCTACGTTTCCAAGTTCGAGCTTGTGGAAATGGTTTTTGGTTCTGACTCTGGATCTCCCTGACGACGACCCTGAAGACGACGACCCTGAAGACCACACCGAAGAAGACCAAAAAGATGACCCTGAAGAAGATGACCAAGAGGACAAAGAACATGAAGACAACCACCAAGATGCAGAACAACAAGAGACAGAAGACCAAGAAGCTGAAAAACCAAAAGCAGATGAACATTAAGCATAAGACTAAAAATCAGAGCAAATGATATTATCTAAATTATAAGCAGAAGAAGACTAAGCAGTGTATGGGGGTGAGTCCGTTCCTCCTCGTGGTGCCCCTGGAAAATGCCTGCTGCTGCAGGCCAAACTGAACGCGGACAAATCCTGTTGTAAATCTTTTGTGACAGGCAGAACGGAAGGTGTAATCTTCAAACTTTTATAGATAACAACTACAGGAATGCCTGTCACAAAGAAGAATATGATGAAGAAGAAGAATAGGAAGAAGATGAATAAGTAGAATACGAAGAAGAATAATAGTTGAATAAGAAGAATATGAAGAATGTAAAAAAAAGAATAATAGGAAGAAGGTGAAGAAGAAGAAGAAGATGAATAAGGTGAAGAAGAAGTTGATGAAAAAGATGCTGCTGCTGAGGATGATGTAGGAGAAAGTGTGGGAGAAGTAAAAAAGAAGGTGAAGAGCATGGAAGTAGTGAAACATACATATCTGACAAAATATAAAAGAGGTTAACATAGTCAATATCTTTGTAACTCCGAACGTCTTTAAAAAAAAATGTAATTCCTGCTATTCCATTTGATTGGGCTAAACCTCTGTCTCCTACACCTCCCACAATACATTCTACATTATTATTAGTTGTTTTTCTTCATGTAGAATTAACCTACAAGGAAAGAAAGGGTTTTTTTAATTCCGATATTTCTGTTCCATTGACTTGAATGGGACTTCCGGGATCGGAATCGGCGATACCCGATACTTTTTTGATATTGGCCGATCCTATCCGATCCGATATTTTTCAATATCGGGTAGTATCGCTCAACACTACTCATCAGTAGGATTTTGGACAAAGAAGTGCCACACTGCACTCTTCCTACCATGGTAAACATTTTATGGCCTTGACCGTCTGTTCAAGCTGTCCTGCAACTCTTTTAGTGTTTGTTCCACGTTGTAGGACAGCTACGGGCCTGCTAGATAACCGCTGCTGCGATGTCAATGCCTGCTGCGGATCCTTCTCCTTATCTGAACTATTGCCAGCGCCACCCTTCTCCCCCAATTGGATGCCAATCCGGGTCTAGAACTGGGTCATCCATCACCTCCTCTTCAAAGTCATCTGCACCTTCCTCTTCACCTTTGTCTGTGTCACCATGTAAGGTGGTATAGTATGCAGGAAGGGGCACCTGGGTTTCATCAGGGTCAGATTCTGGCTCAATAGACTGCGAGGGCAATGTAGTGCTGTGGGTCAATGTACCAGCAGAATCATCTAGCAGTGGCTGTGCATCAGTGCACTCCATGTAAGATTCATCTTGGACAGGGGAATTCAGGATTTGACTGGATAACCCAGGCATGGTATGTGAAAAGAGCTCCATAGAGTAATCTGAAGTGTGGGCTGCCGCATCCTTAACTTTTGGTGGGGGTGAAGGACACAAGGAAAGGGTTTTTCTATGACCAGAACCCTGCACTGACGACTCCATGCTTGCAGGTTTCGACCGTTCATAAGAGGAGGGAATAGAGCTGGTGGCTATTTCGGCAATGTACGCCAAAACCTGTTCCTGATGCTCTGGCTTTAAAATTGGTTTTCCTACTCCAACCTTACAGGTCTTCTTGGGCCAGAGGATGACGCAGGCTCAACACCTCCTGCCTTAGCTGCTATTGTGCTTTTGCCAGAACCAGCCGATGAACCACTATCAGTACCAGCCATGCCCCCCTGCCCACGTCCGTGGCCTCTTCCACCATACTTCCTCATGTTTGGGAACATATACCAAAAATACCAGCAGAGAGATGTTACTGTATGAGGAGCGTCCAGCTGTGTAAGGTGTATTAAACAAATTATATCAACGTATATATTATGTTAGTCACAGAAGCTCTCACAGTATGTATTGGACCATAATCCAACAAGCAGATATACGGAACTGTATCAGAAGTGTACAGCTGTATACGATTTTTGTGCAACTAACAATCTCCGTATATGTATTTATGGAGTGTCACACACACACGCTAACTAGGTATAAAAGTGACTGTAATGCGAACGGCAGATATACAATACTGTTGGAGAATCGGACAGCTCTATACGATGTGTGTATGTAAAATTGTCAAGCTCCGTGTATTTGTATATGGACTGACACATGCTGTCTCTGTCTAGTTTTGACCGTCATCAAACAGCAGATATACGAAACTGTTTGAAAAACGGACATGACTCTAAGGTGTAGGTCTGGAAAAACGGAAAAACTCCTCTGCTTTTTTTTCCAGAGTCACACACAGGTAGCTTCTATTTGTCCGTGCTAGAAGGCGGTACGCAGTAGTGTGTGAGGAGCGTACACCGCTAGACCGTGTCTGTATGGAAAATTGTCAAGCTCCGTGTATTTGTATATGGACTGACACACGCTGTCTCTGTCTAGTTTTGACCGTTATCAAACAGCAGATATACGAAACTGTTTGAAAAACAGACACAACTCTAAGGTGTAGGTCTGGAAAAACGGAAAAACTCCTCTGCTTTTTTTTCCAGAGTCACACACAGGCAGCTCCTATTTGTCCGTGCTAGAAGGCGGTACGCGGTAGTGTGTGAGGAGCGTACACCACTGTACTGTGTGTGTATGGAAAATTGTCAAGCTCCGTGTATTTGTATATGGACTGACACACGCTGTCTCTGTCTAGTTGTGACCATAATCAAACAGCAGATATACTAAACTGTTTGAAAAACGGACATGACTCTAAGGTGTAGGCCTGGAAAAACAGACAAACTCCTCGGCTTTTTCTTCCAGAGTCACACCCAGATAGCTTCTATTTGTCCGTGATACCAGCCAGTACACGGTAGTGTGTGAGGAGCGTACACCGCTAGACGGTGTCTGTATGGAAAATTGTCAAGCTCCGTGTATTTGTATATGGACTGACACACGCTGTCTCTGTCTAGTTTTGACCGTTATCAAACAGCAGATATACGATACTGTTTGAAAAACAGACACAACTCTAAGGTGTAGGTCTGGAAAAATGGACAAACTTCTCGACTTTTTCTTCCAGAGTCACACTCAGATAGCTTCTATTTGTCCGTGATACCAGCCGGTACACAGTAGTGTGTGAGGAGCGTACACCGCTAGTAGACGGTGTGTGAAAAAATGAATGCTCAGTAACTCACCAGGACAAAATAATAAAATTTGGAGTACTTTGAAAAAGCAGTTTGAACAGCAGTGTGCACACAACAATGCAGCTAGCAGGTAGCCTTAAAAGGCAGCCTAATCACCGCCAGCGCTGCTGCACACAACAAAAATCCTCCCCTTTCACTGCACACTAACTGTACAGTGAAAAGTGCTATCAGCAGAAGCAGGTTTTTTTTATTCTTCCCTGCCTAACGCTCTCCCTATTGTAAGATCGGCAGAAGTAAGATGGCGGTCAGCGTTCACAGCCTTTCATACCCACTGTGACGCCACACACAGCCAGCCAATCACTTCAATGCCCTTCTCTAAGATGGTGCTGGCCGCTGCGCATTTCATCGCGTTGCCCACAGTGTGCGTCCTCCATCATTGGGTGAGAAAAGGCGCTGAAAGCATCATTTGAAACGCGACTTTGGAGCGCTGATCGGCAACCTCATGGCCGACCTCACGCTAGGGTCAGGTTTTGATCGGCAAAACACGACTTTGGCGAAAGTCGGCGATTTTTTAATCTGACCGACCTGTTTCGCTCAACTCTAGTCACAAGACTGAAATCACAGCGACACATTGCAATATTGGATTTAGTGATATCCTAGTGTGTTGTAGTGCCACCTGTGACATTCTGCCACTTTGACACAGTGTCGCAAATGTTTCACTATGTGTTGGATATTCTGTAGTTTATTGCATTTCACATGCAGCGCATTTGCCATCAGTGAAAGTTGCACACGACATATGACTTGTGTGAGATAATAATAATCTTTATTTTTTATATAATAATCTTTATTTTTATATAGCGCTAACATATTCCATAGCGCTTTACAGTTTGCACACATTTTTCATCACTGTCCCCGATGGGGCTCACAATCTATATTCCCTACCAGTATGTCTTTGGAATGTGGGAGGAAACCGGAGGAAACCCACACAAACACGGGGAGAACATACAAACTCCTTGCAGATGTTGTTCTTGGTGGGATTCAAACCCAGAACTCCAGCGCTGCAACACTAACCACTGAGCCACCGTGCTGCCCTGAGATGCAAATTGGCTATTTTATTTACATTAAAATCAGAGCTCTAAGGCTGGTTTCACACTTGAATTTTTTTGCGCAAAAAAATGCCTGCTTTTTTTCCCTATACTTTAACATGGGTGCGCATAGGTGTGCATACACATGCGTTTGTACGCGTTTGTATGCGCATGTGTTTTTTTGTAGTGTGCGCTCGGGTGCATAAAATGCATCCTGTTGCATTTTTTGTGCGTCCGACTTGCCCCCAAAAAAGCATGTGTGCACGCAATGCGTTTTTTTTTACAGCAAAACACCCATTATAGTCTATAGGTGCGCATACGTGCGCATTGTAATGCACAAGTATGCGCAAAAAAAGCATGCGTTTTTTTAAAAAACTCACCAAAGCCCGCAAAAAAACTCACACAAACGCATGATGTGTTTTTTTCATGCATTTGTGTGCGCAGAAAGCGTGCAGCAAAAAAACGCAAGTGTGAAAGTAGCCTCAGATAGTTCCTTGACAGCAAGCTGCACAAATGTTTTAGTTCCGTGACTTTTCAGAGAATTGCTTTAGCTGTATAGCCGTAGCATTGAAAAGCCTTGCCACATGACTTAGTACCTCCATTTGAAGACGTGTTTTGGTATGCTTGCATCTCATTAGTGCAAGGCAGGAGAACTTGTTGGCTTGGTTGAGAGGCTTCACGGTGCTTTAGGAGTAAAATATGAAAAGAGTCTTAAGGCAGAGGAAGAGAGCAGGAACTCTATTACCACCTATTGGAAGTAGTGACACTTATTGGAACACTGAATATGTGAATTTTAATTTGCATTACTGCCATATAGGCTATGCTTAGAAAATCGAGGTACTTAGTGCACAAATTGACCATTTCTTGTCTGGCCAGCCAACATCGACAAAGCGTGCTTTTCTTTAGATCAGACAGTTATCAGATGTATCTCTCCTGGGCTCTCTTACTCTTGTTATTGTATGATTATGTGGCTCGCCCACCAGGGCAGTGGGGTACTCGGTACCGGGCCGGTATCTCAGAGGGAAGTGTCACAGTAGCAGTGACCCGGTCTGTGGCCTTGGGTGTCTATGTAAAAGGGGTTAAGCGTGGATGATTAAAGTTTATAAGTGGATGATACGTGACGCCACCTGTGGTGCTCGGCAATGAAGGGGTTAAGCCGACGCTGCATGCAGATTCTCTGGGACAGATGGTATAAGGCAGCAAGATGTAATAGCTCCCCACAGGTAGCGCTGTAGTCCCAGGGAAGTAGTAATAGGTGTTCAGGAAGAGGGTGCAGGTTTAGGCACAGAGATGTAGCAGTGCTGAAGGGGTTGCAGGAAGAAGGCAATGATACAACAGGGTAACATAGTAACATAGTTTTGAAGGCTGAAGGAAGACCTTATGTCCATCTAGTTCAGCCTATTTTTAGTGCAGCTGTTTTGCATTGTTGATCCTGGGGAAGGCAAAAAACCCACAGAGTAGAAGCCAATTTTCTCCATAGGGAAAAAAATTCCTTCCCCCAGGCTGGGTCAACCATCTACCTATAATATTATGTTATTCGTAACCTTCTATACTGTTACTCACAAGAAAAGCATTCATTCCTTTCTTAAATTCAGTCAGTGAGTTGGCCATCACCACTGCCTCAGGAAGAGAATTCCAGAGCCTCACTGCTCTTACCGTGAAGAACCCTCTTCTATGCTGGTGCAGAAATTGTCGTTCCTCCAAACGAAGAGAATGCCCCCTTGTTCTTGTCACAGTCCTTGGTACAAACAGTTCATTTTAGAGATCTCTGTATTGCCCTCTGATATACTTGCACATATATATTAGGTCTCCCCTAAGTCTTCTCTTTTCTAGAGTAAATAGACCTAATTTTGATAACCTTTCTGGGTGCTGTAGTGAACCAACTCCATTTATCATTTTAGTAGCCCGCCTTTGAACCCTTTCAAGTTCAGTAATGTCTTTCTTGAGCACCGGCGTCCAAAATTGCACCCAATACTCCAAATGTTGTCTGACGAGTGATTTGTACAGAGTGAGAATTATGTTTTCATCTCATGTCCCCAGACTTCTTCTAATGCATCCCATGACCCTATTTGCTTTGGTGGCAGCTGCCTGACACTGGGCACTCCAATTTAGCTTCTTATTGACTAAGATGCCTAAGTCTTTTTCCATGTCTGATTTCCTAAGCAGTTTCCCATTTAGTAAGTAATTGTAACATCTGTTTCTCCTTCCCATGTGCATAACCTTACACTTATCTGTGTTAAACCTCATTTGCCATTTTTCAGCCCAATTCTCCAATTTACTCAAATCTGTCTGTAGTTGCAAACTGTCCTCCTTTGTGTTAACTACCTTACATAGTTTTGTATCATCTGCAAATGCTGATATTTTACTGTGTAAGCCATCCACTAGATCATTAATAAATATATTAAATAGTAGGGGGCCCAATACAGAACCCTGAGGTACCCCACTAGTAACCCTGGCCCAATCTGAGTATGCACCATTAATAACCACTCTTTGTTTTCTATCACTAAGCCAGCTACCTACCCATCTACACACAATTTCCCCTAGCCCAAGCTTTCTCATCTTACTTACCAAGTTTCTTTTACCTTTACTTTGCTTTGCAAGTGCAGTCCAGGATCTAGATTACAGATGGAACAGGAGTTGGCTAGCCTGGAAGCAACTCAGGAATCTCTCTATGCAGATGGGTTGTGTAGTCTCCTTTCTAGCGCTTATCTGAGGTACATGCAGTACTGAGTTACACTGAAGTTCCTCTTGCTTGCTCTCTTTTAGAACCTCCTCGTATGGCAGGCAACTGTAGCCTCCTTCTTCTGGCTCACACATTGCTGTTGTGCCTCCGAGTCTTATGTGGGAACAGAGCATTTACAGCTTCCTATTCCTCCGGTTTCTGCTGCAGGAACATCAGTATCTATACAACCTCGGAGACCGGACACCGGACCATGCGCTACGCTAGAAGTGAGTCTGAACTCTGCTCAATCCTCCAGCTCTTCTCCCGTCCACACACTTCACCCTCCTCACACGAACGCACTAACTTCCCCCTCCTGGCCCCCAGAGAGTAGCTCCTCCCCCACTTTTTGTTCAGAGCTCCCTCTGCTGGCCTGGAGTTGGAACCGTGCTGTGTGTTGTGTTTACCTGACAGAGAGACCTTTTATTGCTTCCAAGCATGGCATCACACTCCCTAGGAGGAAGGTAATGCCACTGTGGCGACCATACTCCTGCGGGCGCCACATTCCCCCCTAGTGCAATTCAGTACTCCTGGACTGAAGAAAACATGCAAACATATTAACAAATGAACAATTGTAACTGTTACAAGATTTCCAAAATGAAAAATTACAAAAACCAAAGCTCAAAAATAGTCCCTGTGATGATTAGTCCATGCGTCAATGTCCATGGTCCAATTTCTGAGCAAGTTGGTAACTATGTACAAGTAGAGTTTTGGCCACACATAGTCCTGTGGCCCAATTGTCCATCAAAAACAGCCTGAGATTGCTCAAAAGATTCTTACAGAGTCTATGTAGGCCATAAGCTTGAAAAGTTGCATATTTACATTTTACCAATTACATAACTTATTTAGATACGAAACCTTATGGGTGGTATACCTTGGGTACTACGGACAGACCTACGTAGCACTGGTGTTGTTGGGGACCTTACTCGATGCCTTGTGTTAACTACTACTGGTGCAGTGCGTGTTGTACTGGCTACATTACTGTTGGTTCTGCGTAGCATAGGGATACTAGATTTCCTAGGACCACTTCTACTCACTGTGGGCATGACAGATTCACCACTGGCAGGGCAAGGGTTCTCTTGCTCCACTGCTGGTGTGGCATCTGCTGCCTGTACTTGCTGGTTTTCAGGGTGGTCTTGAGTCACTTCTTCTTGCACTACCAGTTGGGGAAAAGTCAAAATTGGCACCACTATGGCTTGATTCGCTCTAGTCCAATTTGCAGGGAATTCTCCGAGTACAGAACTGACCTTTTCTTCTTCTTCCTCTATGGGCTGAAGGTTGTTTTGCTCTTCCATTCTGTCCTTTAGTTGGTCAGGGCACATTTTCAGATGATCCCTCGATACTGCTGATGAGGTTTCTCCTCCATCCTTACTGATAAGGCACACTTTGGTGTTGTCAAAGTTTGATGGTAGAACGGTGTAGAGAGAGTGACAACTTATCCACCACTTGGTCCCATAACTGCTGCATTCTCTCAACCACAGTTTCCACACCTGGGCAGGACGAAGATTCCACTTGCCCTGAAGAGAATCGAGGATGAAACCCAAAATTACAGAAAAAGGGTGACCTCAAAGTGGCAGAACTAGCTCTATTGTTCAGCGCGAATTCAGCCAAGGGCAAAAATTAGACCCAATCATCCTGATCAGCAGATATAAAACATCTTAAATAAGACTCCAAGGTCTAGTTTGTTCTCTCAGTCTGTCCATTGGTCTGGGGATGAAACACGGAGGAGAAGGATAACTGAATTCCCAGACTGGAACAAAAGGCTTTCCAGAATCTGGAAACAAACTGAACTCCTCTGTAGGACACAATGTTCTCAGGAATCCCATGTAACCGAACCACCTGTTGTAAAAACAAGGGCACCAACTCAGCGGAAGATGGCAACTTTGGGAGTGGTACAAGATGGACCATCTTCGAAAATCTATCACAAATCACCCAGATAACAGTCATTCTCTGAGAGACAGGAAGATCAGAAATAAAATCCATTGAGATATGGGTCCATGGCCTCTTGGGCACTGGCAGGGGTATCAGCAACCCACTAGAACAGGGTTTAGACCGAGAACAAGCCCCACAGGACTGTACAAAATTCCTGACGTCACAAGATAAGGCAGGCCACCAAAAGGACCGACTCACCAAATCTCTGATACCAAAAATACCTGGATGACCAGCCAATGCGGAGCAATGAATTTCAGACATCACTCTCTTTCTCCACTGGTCAGGAACATACAATTTTCCCATAGGGCAACGCTCAGGTTTATCCTCCTGAAATTCCTCCAGGGCGCATCTCAAATTGGGCGAAATGGCAGAAAGAACTACCCCCTCACCTAGGATGGTAGTAGGCTCGGTCACATTAAGAGAATCGGCAAAGAAACTCCTAGAAAGGGCGTCTGCCTTAACATTCTTAGTGCCCGGAAGAAAAGACCACAAAATTAAAACACGTGAAAAACAAAGCCCATCTAGCCTGTCTAGGATTCAAGTGTTTGGCCGACTCCAGATAAATCAAATTCTTGTGATCGGTGAGGACCACAACTTGATGTCTAGCTCCCTCCAACCAATGTCTCCACTCCTCAAATGCCTATTTCATGGCCAACAATTCCTGATTCCCCACGTCATAGTTGCGTTCAGATGGGGAGAACTTTCGAGAAAAGAAGGCACAGGGATTCATCTTAGAAGTTCCAGGGGCTTTTTGGGACAAAACAGCTCCTGCACCAATCTCAGAAGCATCTAACTCCACCTGAAATGGAAGTGAGACATCAGGTTGCCGTAAAACCGGAGCTGAAGTAAATCTCCGCTTAAGCTCCTGAAATGCTGAGACAGCCTCAGGAGACCAATTCGGCACATCAGCGCCCTTCTTGGTCAGATCAGTCAGTGGTTTGACAATACCAGAAAAATTACCTATAAATTTACTATAGAAATTAGCAAAACCCAAAAACTTCTGGAGGGCCTTCAAAGAAGTAGGCTGAACCCAATCATAAATGGCCTGTACCTTGGCCGTGTCCATTTCAATAGTCGATGGAGACAAGATAAATCCCAAAACTGAAATCCTCTGTACACCAAAGAGGCATTTCGATCCCTTAACAAACAGGGAATTCTCCCTCAAAATCGGGAACACAGTCCAGACGTGTTCCACATGAGAATCCCAATCACTAGAAAAGATCAAAATATCATCCAGATAGATGATCAAATACTTATCCACAAAGTCACGGAAAATATCATTCATAAAGGACTGGAAGACAGAAGGGGCATTAGTGAGCCCAAAGGGCATCACCAGGTACTCAAAATGTCCATCCAGAGTATTAAACGACGTCTTCCATTCATCCCCGTGCTTGATGCGAATAAGATTATTCGCCCCCTGAGGTCAAGCTTAGTAAACCAGTAGGCACTCTTAACTCTGGAGAATAAATCAGACATCAGAGGTAACAGGTACTGATATTTAACCGTCATCTTGTTAAGGGAACGATAATCAATACACGGTCTTAATGAACCATCTTTCTTGGCCACAAAATAAAAACGAGCACCTAAAGGTGACGAGGATGGTCTAATATGACCCTTCTCCAACGACTCCTTAATATAGGATCACATAGCATCATGTTCGGGTACTGATAAGTTGAAAAGCCGACCCTTGGGAAATTTACACCCAGGCATCAACTCAATTGCACAGTCATAACTCCTATGAGGAGGCAAAGATGCAGACTTGCTCTCACTAAATACATCAGAAAAATCGGCCAGATAATCAGGAATATCATGAGATTGAGGAGAGGTGGGGAAAACAGGAGCGTCCCTAAGAACACACTGACAACCCCAACTCACCACAGACCCAGATTTCCAATCCAAAACTGCATTATGAGTTTGCAACCAGGGAAAACCCAGAACAATAGTATCATGCAAATTATGCAGCACCAAAAATTTACTCTTTTCTTGATGGTCTGGGGCAACTCGCATTATCACCTGGGTCCAAAACTGAGGTTTATTCTCCGCCTAAGGAGTAGCATCAATACCCTCAAAGGAATAGGCGTCCGCAGCGGTGTCATGGAAAATCCACAACGTTTAGCAAAGTCCAAATCCATCAGATTCAACGCTGCTCCTGAATCCACAAAAGCCTTAGTGGAAAACGTGGATAAGGAGCAGATCAGAGTAATTGCTAAAAGGAACTTAGGTTGTACACTGCCCACAGCAAATGTATGTACAAAACGTTTCTCTCGTTTAGGGCAGACGGAAATAGTGTGAGAGGCATCGCCACAGAAAAAACACAGCTTATTATGCCTTCTAAACTCCTGATGTTGCGCCCTAGACAAAACCCTATCACATTGCATAGGTTCAGACGTTTGTTCAAAAGGTGGCAGCGCCTCCCGTGTAGTTTTACGTTCATGTAAATGCCGATAAACTTGAATGGCTAATGACATGGAATCATCCAGACCAGAGGGAACAGGAAATCCCACCATAACATCTTTTACGGTCCTCTATTAAACCCTTCCGAAAGAGAGCTGCCAAAGCACTATCATTCCATGTAGTAAGGACCGCCCACTTTCGGAATTTTTGACAGCATAACTCTGCAGAATCCTGACCCTGGTTTAATGCCAACAAGGTTCTCTCAGCTTGAACAACAGCATTAGGTTCATCATACAACAAACCCAAGGCTTGAAAAAATGCATCCACATTAGTCAGAATAGGATTTTCAGGTGTCAGAGAAAAAGCCCAATCCTGGGGATCGTTGTGCAGCAAGGAGATGACAATTTTAACCTGCTACGCAGAGCTCCCCGATGAGTTAGGCTTCAAGGCAAGAAATAATTTACAATTATTCTTAAAATTCAGAAATTTAGACCAATCCCCAGAAAACACATCCGGAGTAGGGATCTTAGGTTCAGCAGCATGTGACTGAATGAGGTAGGTGGAAATTCCCTGCACTTCAGCAGCAAGTTGCTCCACACGATCAGAAAATTGCTTAATCTCCATTAGGGGAAAAAAATCCTCCTATGGCCCCAGAGAAAAAGAGGAAAAAATACATATAAAAAAAAAATTCTGACACTTTTTTTTATCAACTTTTTCCTGCTTTTGAGTATCCTAGAATCTGCGGTATGGCTGGTGATTCTGTTATGAATGGGTCACTGAGGAGGAAAAAGCCTAAACATGCTAAGCCCAGAAAAACCAGAAAGGTTGATAACTATGCAGATTGCAGATCCCTGATCCTAACCACACAACTAGCAGCAGCCGTGGAGCGTACCTACGATGAACCTAGACGCCTCGTCACGGCCGGAGGACTAAATAAGCCTAAAGCAAGAAAAGGGGAAAACTAACTGCCCCAGAGCAGACCCCAAAGGAATAGACAGCCCCCCACACATGTATTGACGGTGAAACAAGATGGAAACACAAACACTGTCAGGAAAATAGGCTGAGCAAACGATGGGGCCCAAACTAACTAGAAAGGAGAGGAAAGGAAAGACACTGTCTGCAATCTGCCCAAAACCCTACAAAATAAAGTCCAACACTTCTGATAACAAAATTAACCCTGAAGTCACTAGACTTCTCCCACTATATCAGCACTCTGAAATATTCTGAGACAGAGCAAAAAGAGGCCAATCTAATAAGGGACAAAAAGCAAATTGGCAAATACAGATAAATAAGAGTGGAAATTCAGCACAGCCCCAGCCGGGGCTGGCTGATCACACAAAAAACTGAATAGAACAACAAAATCAAGTGTGAACATTAGCAGAGAAACTTAGCTTGAGCTGACGGGAACAGAGCTGAGAACCAAGACCTGACAAGCAGAAGGAATCACCAGCACCAGAGTAGGGCATCGGCTGTCTTAATCCAATCTGAGATTCCTAACGTCCGATCGTCATCCTCATTATCAGGTGGCAGATCTCTACTGATTAAATCAGCCTCACTACCTCCTGTTACCACCAGAGGGAGCCTGGAAGGAGAACTCACAACTGGTAGACCAGAAAATGAACTCACAACACCAGACTATGGCGGGGAACTCCAGTTTGAAGGAACTGTAGTTGTCAGGGTTCCTTTCAGTGGGACAAAGCTTCCTGCTGGCGTAGGAGATCACTCTTTCTTTGCCATTCTGTACCTGTAACAATACTGCTCCCAGTCCCACGTTGCTGGCATCAGTATACAAAACAAATGGCTGGTCATAATCTGGGTAGGCCAGAATTTCATCTCCTGTGAGAGCCATCTTCAGTCGAGTGAAGGACCTCTCCAGTTCCTCATTCCATTCAAATGTAGGACTCTTCTTCCTGCCTTTTTTGGGTTGGCCAACCAGAAGATTTTACATAGGCGTGGCTATCTCAGTGAAGCCTTTGATGAACCTTCGGTAGTAGCCTACCAACCCGAAGAATTGACGTACCTCATGGAGGTTGCTGGGCTTCTGCCAATCCCGGATGACAGTCACTTAGTCAGGATCTGGTGCCACACCTTCTGCACTCATTACATGACCGAGGTACTGTACCTTGGGCTTCAGGAGGTGGCATTTGGAAGGCTTTACTTTCAGGCCAAAGTTGGACAAGGCTTCAAACACCTCAGCCAGGTGCTTCAGATGGTCTTCATAAGTCTTGGAGAAAACAATGACATCATCAAGGTACAACAGGACTGTCTCGAAGTTCTTGTGTCCAAGACAGCACTCCATTAGCCGTTGAAATGTCCCTGGGGTGGTGCAGAGCCCGAACGGCATGTAGTTTTACTTGCAGAGACCCATTGGTGTAGTAAACGCTGTTTTCTCCTTGTCTGCCTCTGCCACGGGAACCTGCCAACACCCACTAGTGAGATCTAAGGTGGAAAAATAGTTAGCAGTTTTAAGTGCAGCTAAAGACTCCTCAATTCTGGGTAATGGGTAGGCATCCTTATGTGTAATGCTGTTAATTTTTCGGTAATCAACACACATTCTCATGGTACCATCTTTCTTTTTCACAAAGACTATTGGAGCTGCTCAGGAGCTACAAATGTCTCTGATCACCCCAGCCTCCTTCATTTCCCGCAACATACCTTTGGCACATTGATATTGTGCTGGGGGTATAGGCCGGTACCTTTCTTTAATGGGTAGATGATCTCCAATGGGGATATGGTGTTGAACCACCTTTTGCCTTCCCAAAGACTAGGGGGGTGTTTACTGAATACCCGCTCATACTCCTGAGTCACTCGGTAAATCCCACTCTTTTGGTATGAAGGGGTGGAGTCAGTTCCCAGCTGCAGCTGCTGACACCACTCCTCCAGCTGCTTTACAGAGCCATTGCCCTCCACCTGGTCGGATGAGACCAGACCAAGGGCTCTGCTGCCTGTATTACATTGTTACTGACAGTAAACAGCTTAGCAACTGTGGCATACTGAGGTATTGTGGCCTCCTCTTCCCCACAATTCAAGAGGCGTACAGGCACTCTCCCTTTGCGAACATCAGCTACCCCTCTGGCTGTCAGGACAGTGGGCCGGCTATCAGAGTACACTGGCTCTACCAATGCTTGGTAATCTTTTCCTGATGACTGCCCGACACCAAATTAACATTTCACATCTGGGGGGTATCGCAATGGGGAATCACTCACTCTGATGCTGCCAATTTCTCTGTCAGACAGTTCTACCTGCTGTCTTTGCATCAGGGCCTTGATCTCCTTCTGCAGGACTCGTTGTTCACTGGAACCAGCAGTCTCGGCTACCTGTTGCAACAAAACAATAACCTCGGCAAGACAATTTTCAATCACATTAGTAACTAAGGTCATCATTGGGTTACATTCTCATCGCTCAATGTCTACAACTATCAGACCTTGAGATTTTAACTCTACTCGCCTCACTTTAATGATAATCTCTTTACATCCTACTTGCGGTAAAGACTGACCATTGCTGGCAACTACCGTCAGTTCATCACTTGGGCCACGGGTAAGTTCAGAGTCAGCCCAATACCGCTTGTAAAGGATATATGGCATAGTTGTCACCTGAGAGCCAGTGTCCAGCAAAGCGTTCATGGGGATGCCGTCAATCACCACTGGGAGGACCGGTCACCCTCCAACATACTTGGCTCACCAGTTCTTTAGGCCTTGTGGTCCTACTCCTGGGGGGTTGGCCCTCTGCCTCAGGGGTTTCTCGTTTAAATAACTGAATCTTGCGATGTGGCCTGCCTTGTGGCAGTGATGACAGATGGGATGTCCGTCTTGGTCATAGCGATCGTTGTTTCTCCCTCGGAGTGGTGGGATCCTTTTCTTCTGTAGCCACGGGACATCCTCTGGACTGGAGGCCAGCTGGATCTTCTCCTTTGAGTACACCTGCATGGACTGCAAAGTTTTGGCAAGTGCAGCTATACTTTTGGTCAGCTCTTGGACCTGAAGGCGCAGTTCTGTAGATGGATCATTATCCAGAGTCTGTGCGTCAGCCTCCACAGGGCTTTGGAGGTGAAAGATGCTGCTCCTTGGTGGTATGTGACTGCTGGGCGCCTAGGGGGCGCTGGACATCTGACATTTGGTTCATGCAGCACCCAGATAGCCCTGTCTTTAAAGTCTGCAAAGTCTAGATCAGGGTTCTGGTAGGGCTATGATGTGCAGCTGTGCTCTGTGGGTACTGGATAGGAGTCCCTCAATAAATTGCTCCTTTAACAGCCTGTCTCCATCTTTCACACTGTCTGGGTCAATCTGCTTTATGGCTCGCAGCACCTCCTGCAGGTTAAGAGCATAGTCCCGTATACTGTCCTGCACTATCTGCTTACACCCAAAGAATCTCATTTTTATTTCAGCTGCAGTGCGAGTGTCAAAGGTGCTTCTTAGCTTAGCCAGAATCTTTTTAACAGTCTCTTTATCAGTGTCCTGCCAGGCTTTTACTTCTCTTTGCGCTGCACCAGTTAGCTGCCCAATAAGGATGTTCACTTTTTGGTTTTCAGACAGAGGATACACTTCAAACAAACTGCACAGTCTCTCTTTGAATTCACTCAGGGTATGTGACTCCCCTGATTACTGTGGTAGCCAGGCTGCTCCCGGTATATAGGGCATGGACAACGGCATTATGGGGACTGCTGCGGTGGGCGCTTGTTCCTGCTGCGCTCTGGAGGCGGCGCTGGCCGCTGGATTCTGCGGTGCCATTGGAGCCGCAGCTGCGCTTGCCCCTGCATCTTGAGGCGCTGTGTGGGATGCGGTGGCGCTCACGGCTGCATCTTCTTTTGCCTCAGACATTCTCTTCCCCCCCTAGTTAACGTTGGCCAGGCCCTGTGTTGCACTGGCTTACCGGTCACTGCTCCGCAGGCTGGATGATCGGGGGACGCCGGGACTGCAGGCCTCTGCTCCTCACTTCCCGCGCGCTGGTCTCTTCCCGCGCAGCACTTCACTTTTTCGTTCTCTCCGGCTGGCTCCGCCCAGGATAGCCCGCCCCTTTGGCTTCCCGTGCACGCCAAGTGGCGGGGTAATGGCGGCAATGGCGCAATAGGCCTATGGCACACAACACAGTCTCTGGCACACAGGACCCGGGGACACCGGGCTTCCTAAATCCTGTTCATGACGCCAAAATGGATCGCCCGCCAGGGCAGTGGGGTACTCGGTACCGGGCCGGTATCTCAGAGGGAAGTGTCACAGTAGTGGTGACCCAGTCCGTGGCCCTGGGCATCCATGCAAAAGGGGTTAAGCGTGGATAATTAAAGTTTATAAGTGGATGATACGTGACGCCACATGTGGTGCTCGGCAATGAAGGGGTTAAGCCGACGCTGCAGGCAGATCCTCTGGGACAGATGGTATAAGGCAGCAAGATGTAATAGCTCCCCACAGGTAGAGCTGTAGTCCCAGGGAAGTAGTAATAGGTGTTCAGGAAGAGGGTGCAGTGTTAGGCACAGAGATGTAGCAGTGCTGAAGGGGTTGCAGGAAGAAGGCAATGACACAACAGGGTGCAGTTTCTTTTACCTTTACTTTGCTTTGCAAGTGCAGTCCAGGATCCAGATTACAGATGGAACAGGATTTGGCCAGCTTGAAAGCAACTTAGGAATCTCTCTATGCAGATGGGTTGTGCAGTCTCCTTTCTAGCGCTTATCTGAGGTACATGCAGTACTGAGTTACACTGAAGTTCCTCTTGCTTGCTCTCTTTTAGAACCCTCTCACATGGCAGACAGCTGTAGCCTCCTTCTTCTGGCTCACACGTTGCTGTTGTGCCTCCGAGTCTTATGAGGGAACAGAGCATTTACAGCTTCCTATTCCTCCGGTTTCTGCTGCAGGAACATCAGTATCCATACAACCTCGGAGACCGGAATCCGGACCATGCACTACGCTGGAAGTGAGCCTGAACTCTGCTCAATCCTCCAGCTCTTCTTCTCCCATCCACACACTTCGCCCTCCTCACACAAACTCACTAACTTCCCCCTCCTGGCCCACAGAGAGCAGCTCCTCCCCCAGTTTTTCTGGCCTGGAGTGGGAACCGTGCTGTGTGTTGTGTTTACCTGACAGAGAGACCCTTTATTGCTTCCAAGCATGGCATCACACTCCCTAGGAGGAAGGTAATGCCACTGTGGCGACCATACTCCTGGGGGCGCCACATATGCAATAAAGAACACAGATTTTATTTGCTCTTTTATATGAGCCCAGTGATTTGGAGCTTCCAACTAGATTTTACATGTGCATATCATGCAGTAGTTAATAGGGATATTGCGTTAAATGTAACCAAAGTTGTTGGTATTATGACTGGTCAGTTTCTTCATCACGGAAGTGTCCATTGGAATAATGGTGGCAATAAGAACAATCATCTGATTTTTTATGCTTAACCATGGCAAAGGCATGTGAAACCTGAAAAGCAACTTCACGTGGTATGGATCTGCATCATGTCAGCAATTTATAGTGGGCAAGGAGGCAGCGTCTGGTCTATTTGAAGAGATACCAAAAAACAGTGGTCCTCCAAATGTCCTACATCAGCAAATAAAATATAGCGCCAATGATTTCAATTCTGTATTCCATCAACATTTTTATTACTACAGTACTTTTTTATATCTTACAAAAACTTTGGATTGAACTAGAAAATGGCCAATTTCATCCATCACGTTTTAAAAATAGGTGAGTTAAAAGACAGATGTCATATATTAATATGAACAGAGCCTTAGGAGGATGCCTTTCTTGGCATAAATTCACAGGTGGTAGGTAATAGCTTTCTATGTCATTAAAATGATGTGATCTTCGCGAATGTATCAGTTATAATTTTAGCACCTCGACGATATAGCTGCAAAGTCGGCCAATAAATTATTAAATAAAAAGACAAATTACAGCTAGTGGAGTTAAAGAGTGGAAAATGAAAACTCAGCTGGCAGTGCAGTTTAATGTATTAGCATTTCATGTTTACAACGACAACACTTGCATTCCAGTGAGATTATTACTTGACAAGCCATAGATAATATAATAGTTATGCAAGCCATTTAAGCGAGTGGAAAAACTGTCATCTTGTTATATACAATCTTTTCTTTTAGTGTTCATCTGGTGTATGTTCTTACTTTATTACTATCATGGAAGTTGCTCTAAAGGACATTGCTTTTATGTTCCTTGCTAAAGCTCGAAAGATGTCAGCAAACTCAGAAAACACAACCTTTTAGAAACATAAAAGCCTAAAAACGCATATAAAAATATTGGAAATATGATCATTTGAATATCACATGCTATTACATGCTTCCTGCTGTAGTTAGACGCTTTTCTCTTCAGTGATGGATTCTGTATATAATACAGTAGGTGGAATTAAGAAAACACTGTGCCAAGCTGGATGATGAACACTTCCAGCACCCTGTTCCACCAAAATAAATGGTAGCAGGCAAACTTGTACTTATAATAATGTTAGAAAGCAATCACAGTGCTTTGAATAAGTATTCATACTCCATGAACTTACCCATGTTTTTCACATTGCATCAGTAAATTTGAATGTATTTTATTTGTATTTTCTGTGATATACTAATCGAAAGTAGCAAGTGTTTGTGAAGGGTAAAGGTTATGAATGAGGCATTGGTTGCCAAAAAAATTTGACGAGAAATATAGTTAGTTTAGAACTCAGATTAAACTCACCTGTTCAACCTGTTAAAGACGCATATAATGGAGAAAATCAGCCGCAGTGGATCCACGAGTCAGCAAGTGACCATCAGACTGTAATGGGAGTTAGTGGACAATATTCTGCACTGCCGATAGAATGGAGACATACAGTATATCCCAGTATGGTGCAGTAAGGTGGTGGTGTATTTCAACGCGTTTCGAAGTATATAACTTCTTGAGGAAAAACCACACGCATGACAGCAGGAGTATAATTTAAATAGGTTAACGCTTTGAACATGGGCCCCACATTCTGACTGTCCTGGGAATGGCTCAGAGAGGCAGCTCAGTGCATCAGAATATCTTCTGACTCTCTCATTCCATCAGCGCTTCTGCACTAGTTTGATCTCCAGGTGAAGAAGTTATATACGCATTGAAATAAACCACCACCTTACTGTACCATACTGGGATATATGTCTCCATGCTATCGGCAGCACAGAATATTGTCCACTAGTGATGAGAGAGTATACTCGTTGCTCAGGTTTTTCCGAGCATGCTCAGGTGTCCTCCGAGTATTTTGGCGTGCTTGGAGATTTAGTTTTCATAGTCTTATCTGCATGATTTGCTACTTTTAGACAGGCTAAATACATGTGGGAATTCCCTAGCAAACAGGCATTCCACACATGTATTCAGCTTGTCTACAAGTTGCAAATCATGCAGATAAGACGATGAAAACTAAATCTCCAAGCACGCCAAAATACTCGGAGGACACCTAAGCATGCTCAAAAAACCCCGAGCAATGACTATACTCGCTCATCACTATTGTCCACCAACTCCCTTTACAGTCTGAAAAATATAAATCTGAATTTTGTCACGTGCATTTTTATCTGGTCCCCCTGAGTCAATATTTTGTAGGACGACCTATCACTGCAATTACAGCTGCAAGTCTTTTGGGGTATGTCTCTACCAGCTTTGCGTATTCAGAGGCTTAAAGTTTTGTCTATTTTTCTTTACAAACTACCTCTAGCTCAGAGAGATTGGCTGGGAGTGTCTGTGAACAGCTATTTTAAAGTCTTGTCACAGATTCTCAATGGGATTTAGGTCTGGACTGTGACTGGGCCATTCACACACATGAATATGCTCTGATCTAAACCACTCCATTGTAGCTAGTATGTTTAGGGTTGTTGTCCTGCTGGAAGGTGGGACTTCTTATGCTTTGCTTTAAAAAACAACTTTCTTCTCGCCACTCTTCCACAAAGGCCATATTTGTGGAGTATACGACTAATATTTGTCCTGTGGACAGACGCTCCCACCTGAGCTGTGGATCTCTTCAGCTCCTTCAGCGTGACCATGAGCCTCTTGACTGCTTTTCTAATTAGTGCTCTCCTTGCTTGGGATGTTAGCTTAGGTGGATGGCAATGTCTCCTTCCATTTTTGGATGATGGATTGAACAGTGCTACAAGAGATTTTCAGAGTTAGGGGTATTTTTTTTATAACATAGCCATGATTTACTCTTCCTCACAACTTTATCAATGATTTATCTGGTGTGTTGCTTGGTTTTCATGATGCTGTTTGATCCCTAATATTCTCAAACCAACTTCTATTATGTCACAAACAGCACTCTGCTGCCACCATTTGTTAGGACTATCACACAATTGGCTGATGACTGAGGGATGATTGCAATGGCTGTTTTTGTAACTTACTAGTCATGTTACTGGGCACTTTACAGTAAACATATAGTATATACACATCAGAATCCAACACACGGGGAAATATATATATAAATATATATATATATATATATAATATATAAAGCTCAATGTGGATGTGTGTGTATGTATGTGTGTGTGTGTGTCCGGGATTGGCATCCGCACCATCGCAGCTACAGCCACAAAATTTGGCACAGTCACACGTCTGGACCCCGAGAGCATTATAGGCTATGTTATGAGGCTAAATTTTAACCCCGCGCGTTCCAATTCACCAAACAATTTTGCCCCTATCTACATAATGGGAAAAAGTGTATGTATTGGCATCTGCACCGTTGTAGCTACAGCCACAAAATTTTGCACAGTCACACGTCTGGACCCCAAGAGCGTCATAGGCTATGTTGTTTGTGACACAAAATTTTAACCCCTTGCTTTCCAATTCACCAAACAATTTTGCCCTTTCTAGTTATTGGGGAAAAAGCGAAAGGAAAAGTATTGGAGGCAAATTGACAGCTGAGAGATGTGAACAAGGGGGACTTAAAGAATGAGAGCAATGGCGCCAAAGAGTATATACCGTACAGTTGCTAAGGTGGGGCCCTGACATGGGATACTCACCATACATAGGGAAATGAACACACACACAAAATGCGCCACACACTACCACATGCTTCAACACATAAACTACCTTCAGCACACATTTCACCACACATACACCAACCTCACCACATAAAAGTCGAAACACAAAAGTCGCCACTCAAAACTCGCCACGCTGTCCCAGAGCTGTTTAACCCCTTCCTGACATCCGACGTACTATCCCGTCCACGGTACCCGGGCCCGTATGACCGTGGACGGGATAGTACGTCTACCGCGATCAGCGGCGCCCACGTGGTGAGCGCCGCTGATCGCGGCCGGGTGTCAGCTGATTATCACAGCTGACACCCGGCACTATGTGTCAGGGGCGGTCACGGACCGCCCCCGACACGTTAACCCCTTGCACACCGCGATCAAACATGATCGCGGTGTACCGGGAGTTAAAGGGAAGCATCGGGAGGGAGGGGGCTCCCTCCGTGCTTCCCTGAGCCCCCCACGGCAGCGCAATGTGCAGCGCTGCTGCCAGGGGCTCCTATCCTCCAGGCCCCCGGATCCAAGATGGCGACGGGGGCCTTCGGGGACCTGAGGAAGCTGGCTTCCTCAGTGCCTGCAAAGCGCAGGCAAGAGGAAGTCTTCTTCAATGCCTGTGACAGATTGCTGATCTGTCACAGTGATCTGTGATGTGACAGATCAGCGATCTGTCACAGGACAGTGATGTCCCACCTGGGACTATGTAATAAAGTAAAAAAAAAATTAAAAAAAATGTAAAAATAAATTAAAAAAAAATCGCCAAATAAATTAGAAAAAAAAAAAAAAAATATTCCCTCAATAAATCCATTTTTTGGAAATAATAATAAAAAAAAACAATAAAAGTACACATATTAGGTATCGCCGCGTCCGTAATGACCCGCCCTATAAAACTGTCCCATTAGTTAACCCTTTTAGCGAACCCCTTAAAAAATAAAAATAAAAAACGAAGCAAAAAATAATGATTTATTATCATACCGCCAAACAAAAAGTGTAATAACGCGCGATCAAAAAGACGCATATAAATATCCATGGTACCGCTGAAAACGTCATCTTGTCCCGCAAAAAACGAGCCACCACACAGCATCATCAGCAAAAAAATAAAAAAGTTATAGCTCGCAGAATAAAGCGATGCAAAAATAATTATTTTTTATATAAAATAGTTTTCATTGCATAAAACCGACAAAAACATAAAAAAAGACCTAAATGAGGTATCGCTGTAACCGTACTGACCCGAAGAATAAAACCGCTTTATCAATTTTACCGCACGCGGAACGGTGTAAACGCACCCCCCCAAAAGAAATTCATGAAACGCTGGTTTTTCTTCATTCTGCGTCCCAAAAATCGGAATAAAAAGCGATCAAAAAATTTCACGTGCCCGAAAATGGTACCAATAAAAATGTCAACTCGTCCCGCAAAAAATAAGACCTCACATGACTCAGTGGGTCAAAAGACGGAAAAATTATAGCTCTCAAAATGTGGTGATGCAAAAACTATTTTACAATAAAAAGCGTCTTTTAGCGTGTGACAGTCGCCAAACATAAAAACCACCATAAATAGTAAATCAAACCCCCCGTTATCACCCCCTTAGTTAGGGAAAAATAATAAAACTAAAAAAATAGTATTTATCTCCATTTTCCCGTTAGGGTAAGGCTGTGTGCACACGCTGCGGATTAGGTGCGGATTCATCCGAGCGGATTTTGTAAAATCCGCAGGTGAAACCGCAGGTCAAAAGACCTGCGGTTTTACCTGCAGATTGCTCTGCGGTTTTGTCCTGTCCTGTCCTCAATAGAGGAGATGGCAAACCGCAGGAGAATCCGCAGAAAGAATTGACATGTCAATAGGGAATCATGGTACTGTACACCGCAGCAGAAACTGCTGCGGGTCTGCAGCAGCCAAAACCGCTGCGGAACCGCAGCAAAATCCGCAGCGTGTGCACACAGCCTTAGGGTTAGGGCTAGGGTTAGGGCAAGGGTTAGGGTTAGGGCTAGGGTTAGGGCTAGGGTTAGGGCTAGGGTTAGGGCTCAGATTAGGGTTAGGGGTGTGTTGGGGTTAGGGTTGGAGTTATAATTGGGGGTTTCCACTGTTTGGGCACATCAGGGGCTCTCCAAATGCAACATGGCGTCTGATCTCAATTCCAGCCAATTCTGAGTTGAAAAAGTCAAATGGTGCTCCTTCCCTTCCAAGCTCTGCCATGCGCCCAAACAGTGTTTTACCCCCACATGTAGGGTATCAGCCTACTCAGGACAAATTGCAAAACAATTTTTGGGGTCCAATTTCTCCTGTTACCCTTAGGAAAATAAAAAATTGGGGGCAAAAATATCATTTTTTTGGAAAAAAATGATTTTTTTATTTTCACGTCCGAGTGTTATAAACTTCTGTGAAGCACTTGGGGGTTCAAAGTGCTCACCACACATCTAGATAAGTTCCGTGGGGGGTCTATTGTCCAAAATGGGGTCACTTGTGGGGAGTTTCAATAGTTTAGGTACATCAGGGGCTCTCCAAACGCACATGACACCCGCAGACCATTCCATCAAAGTCTGCATTCCAAAACGTCACTGCTTCCCTTCCGAGCCCCGACGTGTGTCCATACAGTAGTTTTCTCCCACATATGGGGTGTCAGCGTACTCAGGCCAAATTGGACAACAACTTTTGGGGGTCCAATTTCTCCTGTTACCCTTGGGAAAATGAAAAAACTGGGGACTAATTGATCATGTTTCTGGAAAAAATACGATTTTTTTATTTTCATGCCCTGGCATTATAAACTTCAGTGAAGCCCTTGGGGGTTCAAAGTGCTCACCTCACATCTAGATAAGTTCCTTAGTGGGTCTAGTTTTCAAAATGGGGTCATTTGTGGGGGGTTTCCACTGTTTAGGTACATTAGGGGCTCTCCAAAGGCAACATGACACCCGCAGACCATTCCATCAAAGTCTGCATTCCAAAACGTCACTACTTCCCTTCCGAGCCCCGACGTGTGCCCATACAGTAGTTTTCTCCCACATATGGGGTATCAGCATACTCAGGACAAATTGGACAACAACTTTTGGGGTCCAATTTCTCCTGGTACCCTTGGGAAAATAAAAAAATGGTGACTAAAAGATCATGTTTGTGGAAAAAATACGAATTATTTATTTTCACGCCCGGGCATTATAAACTTCTGTGAAGCACTGGGGGGGTCAAAGTGCTCACCACACATCTAGATAAGTTCCTTAGGTGGTCTAGTTTCCAAAATGGTGTCATTTGTGGGGGGTTTCCACTGTTTTGGTACATCAGGAGTTTTCCAAACGCGACATGGTGTCCGATCTCAATTCCAGCCAAAAACGTCAAATGGCGCTGCTTCTTCCCTTCCGAGCTCTGCCATGCGCCCAAATAGTGGTTTACCCCCACATGTGGGGTATCAGCGTACTCAGAACAAATTGCACAATAACTTTTAGGGTCCTGTTACCCTTGGAAAAATAAGAATTGAGGGTGAAAAGATCATTTTTTTGGAAAAAATATGATTTTTTAATTGTATGGCTTTATGTTATAAACTTCTGTGAAGCCCATGGGGGTTCAAAGTTCTCACCACACATCTAGATAAGTTCCTTAGGGGGTCTAGTTTCCAAAATGGTGTCATTTGTGGGGGATTTCCACTGTTTTGGTACATCAGGGGTTTTCCAAACGCGACATGGTGTCCGATCTCAATTCCAGCCAAAAACGTCAAATGGCGCTGCTTCCCTTCCGAGCTTTGCAATGCACCCAAATAGTGGTTTACCCCCACATGTGGGGTATCAGCGTACTCAGGACAAATTGCACAATAACTTTTAGGGTCCTGTTACCCTTGGAAAAATAAGAATTGAGGGTGAAAAGATCATTTTTGTGGAAAAAATATGATTTTTTAATTGTATGGCTTTATGTTATAAACTTCTGTGAAGCCCATGGGGGTTCAAAGTTCTCACCACACATCTAGATAAGTTCCTTAGGGGGTCTAGTTTCCAAAATGGTGTCATTTGTGGGGGATTTCCACTCTTTTGGTACATCAGGGGTTTTCCAAACGCGACATGGTGTCCGATCTCAATTCCAGCCAAAAACGTCAAATGGCGCTGCTTCCCTTCCGAGCTCTGCCATGCGCCCAAATAGTGGTTTACCCCCACATGTGGGGTATCAGCGTACTCAGGACAAATTGCACAATAACTTTTAGGGTCCTGTTACCCTTGGAAAAATAAGAATTGAGGTGAAAAGATCATTTTTGTGGAAAAAATATGATTTTTTAATTGTATGGCTTTATGTTATAAACTTCTGTGAAGCCCTTGTGGGTTCAAAGTTCTCACCACATATCTAGATAAGTTCCTTGGGGGCTCTAGTTTCCAAAATGGGGTCACTTGTAGGGGGTTTCCACTGTTTAGGTACATCAGGGACTCTCCAAACGTGACATGGCGTCCGATCTGAATTCCAGCCAATTTTGCATTGAAAAAGTCAAACGGCGCTCCTTCCATTCTGAGCTCTGCCATGCGCCGAAACAGTCGTTCCCCCCCACAAATCAGGTATCAGCGTACTCAGGACAAATTGCACAATAACTTTTGCAGTCCAATTTCTCCTGTTACCCTTGGTAAAATAAAAAAAATTGAACCTGAAGTATTTTTTTTGTGAAAAAAAGTTAGATGTTCATTTCTTTTTAAATATTCAAAAAAATTCCTGTGACGCACCTAATGGGTTAATAAACTTCTTGAATGTGGTTTTGAGCACCTTAAGGGGTTCAGTTTTTAGAATGGTGTCACTTTTGGGTGTTTTCTATCATATAGACCCCTCAAAGTGGCTTCAAATGTGATGTGGTCCTAAAAATAAAATGGTGTTGTAAAAATGAGAAATCACTGGTCAACTTTTAACCCTTATAACTTCCTAACAAAAAAAAATTTTGGTTCCAAAATTGTGCTGATGTAAAGTAAACATGTGGGAAATGTTACTTATCAAGTTTTTTGTGTGCCGTATCTCTGTGATTTAAGGGCATCAAAATTCAAAGTTGGAAAATTGCAAAATTTTCAAAATTTTTGCCAAATTTCCATTTTTTTCACAAATAAACGCAAGTTATTTGAATGAAATTTTACCACTAACATGAAGTACAATATGTAACGAGAAAACAATGACAGAATCACCGGGATCCATGGAAGCGTTCCACAGTTATGACCTCATAAAGGTACAGTGGTCAGAATTGTAAAAATTGGCCCGGTCATGAACGTGCAAACCACCCTTGGGGGTGAAGGGGTTAAAAGATGAAAAATGAGCTGTGATTGGTTGCTATCAGCAGCAGTTTTCTTTGTAGACAGTTGTGGTAACTGAGGCCTATTATTCTTATCATTTTTATGGTGTTATCGTCCTTCTGTAAAGCTGCAAATAACACAATTTATTACCGTGCCAACACAGACCACCCTCTGACACAGACTGCAGGGGGAGCCCAGTATCACACAGGATAGGATTAGATGCACGGCTCAGCAGTCAGTATCACACAGGAGAGGATTAGATACACGGCTCAGCAGGCAGTATCACACAGGATAGGATTAGATACACAGCTCAGCAGTCAGTATCACACAGGAGAGGATTAGACACATGGCTCAGCAGGCAGTATCACATAGGATAGGATTACATACACAGCTCAGCAGTCAGTATCACACAGGATAGGATTAGATACATAGCTCAGCAGACAGTATCACACAGGATAGGATTAGATACACGTTTCAGCAGACTGTATCACACAGGATAGGATTAGATACACAGCTCAGCACACAGTATCATACAGAATAGTATTAGATACACGGCTCAGCAGACAGTATCACACAGAATAGGATTAGATACACAGCTCAGCAGTCAGTATCACACAGGATAGGATTAGATACACAGCTCAGCACACAGTATCACACAGAATAGTATTAGATACATGGCTCAGCAGACAGTATCGCACAGGATAGGATTAGATACACGGCTCAGCAATCAGTATCACACAGGATAGGATTAGATACACTGTTCAGCAGACTGCATCACACAGGATAGGATTAGATACACAGCTGAGCAGACTGCATCACACAGGATAGGATTAGATACACAGCTCAGCAGTCAGTATCACACAGGATAGGATTAGATACACAGCTCAGCAGTCAGTATCACACAGGATAGGAATAGATACATGGCTCAGCAGGCAGTATCACACAGGATAGGATTAGATACATAGCTCAGCAGGCAGTATCACACAGAATAGGATTAGATACACGGCTTAGCAGTCAGTATCACACAGGATAGGATTAGATGCACGGTTTTTATGTGCAATATAATCATTATAATTTGTTATAACTAACCACAGCTGGTTACTATGCCCAGGCAACGCCGGGCTCTTCAGCTAATATATATATATATATATATATATATATATATATATATATACAGTATATATATACAGTATACAGTTGTGATCAAACGCTTACATACCCTGACAGAATTTTTGCTTTCTTGGCCATTTTTCAGAGAATATGAATGATAACACCCAAACTTTTTCTCCACTTAGTAGTGGTTGGGTGAAGCCATTTATTGTCAAACTACTGTGCTGTCTCTTTTTAAATCATAATGACAACCCAAAACATCCAAATGACCCTGATCAAAAGTTTACATACTCCACTTCTTAATACCATGTATTTGTAAGGGGATGGACCGGACCACGGGTACCTGCATGCCGGGTCCGGAACTGAAGAGGCTGCATCCTCTGTACCCGGGAGACAGCCTTGAGGAGGCAGACCTTCCCCTGCAGCCTGAGGGAAACCCGGTGGAGAGATACCTTCATCTTGACAGAGAGAGGTGGGAGGAGACTGAGGAAAAGGGCACACAGCAGCAGATAAGAGGGCAAAGTGCACAAAACAAGGGAGTGTCGCGCCAGAGCAGTGTGCAGGAGCACGGTGAGCTGCATGCTCGGCTGCCCCTTCCCCCACCGGGTACCGGCATTGTGGCAAAGTCTGACTTTTTAGAGCTGGACCGCTGCTAGGAGAGAAGCCGGGTGCAGAACAGTGCAGAGCCGCAGCAGGACAGAGCAGAGTCAGTCGTGCTGCAGCCGGAGAGAGAAGTGCTTTGTCCAGGAGGTACCAGTGCCCTGTAGACCAAGTGACCGTCATTTTCCGCCACCAGCAGCTGGGGACAGAGATCGAGAGGGACATACAGTGTGTGCCGGTGACTTCCAGTAAGCGTGACGAAGGGCAATCAGTGTCCGTGAGTACTACACATGTGCCCCATACTAGTGACCGAACACAGGACAGACCCTTGTACCCTGACCGTGCCGTTAAACAACTTCTGAGCCTCGTGAGACCCATATCAGATCGTGAGCCATTTTTCTTTCAGTCACTTTGAGTTTGCTTGACTGACACTGTGAGGAGAGTGGGGCAGGAGTCTTGTCGAGCTTAGAGCATGCTGTAGCCCTTGCTGTTGCTTTGCCACTACAGAATATGGACTAGCGGCACTGGAAGGTATTGTTGTCTGCTTGACCCCATTAATGAAGACACTGTGTCGGCCGTTGCCGACACCACTGAGTTTGCAGCAGGAGCTGGTGTGTTAGGACTTCCTTATTTGTTTCCTAATATTTGAGCCATTGCATTGTACGGTGCCTTTATTATTGTTTAACTCTTCACCTCCCTGTGTGGAGTATTTCCCCTGTAAATTAATCCTGTCAACCCTTGCTCTGTTACCTGAGTACCTTCACTGCATCCCGCGTTCCTGCTTGATACCTTTTACATATTGCCCCCTCTAAAATCAATGACAGTTTGAAGTCTTTTGTGGTAGTTGTGGATGAGGTTCTTTATTTTCTCAGATGTAAAGCTGCCACTCTTCTTGGCAAAAAGCCTCCAGTTCTTGTAAATTCCTGGGCTGTCTAGCATGAACTGTGCGCTTGAGGTCTCCCCAGAGTGGCTCAATGATATTGATGTCAGGAGACTGAGATGGCCACTCCAGAATCTTCACTTTATTCTGCTGTAGCCAATGACAGGTCAACTTTGCTTCACAGCAGGAAGGGGGGATCATAGAGGAAAAAGGGTCAGTTGGAGTTTTATAGTATCAGCTCTTTTTGTTTAATTTACAATTTATAGAGAAGCCACGCTCAATATGAGGACAACAGAGTTCTTCACAGAACATCTGTAGTTATACTGAGAATACAAGAATTAAGTTTGGCGTCCCCCCACCCTACCACAAAGCACATAAGTCATTTGAATACTTAGTCATGTGCCGAAGACAGAGCTAAGCTTCATTTTATAATTAAAGGGCTGCAAGCTTGTGAATTCTCAAACGCATGCACTGCACACTTTTAGGATTCTCCCTTGCACAAGTATGCGATTTGCATACTTCTGGCCACATTTTGACTAGATATGTCCGGCCTCGCTCAATTCATTTTCATTGAGTGAGGCCACACATGTCTAGTCGGTATGTGACCACTGGTATGCAAATCGCCTCCACAAGAGAATCCTGACAGCAGTGCGTACTGTGAGAATTTAGAATTATGCAGTCACATAGAATGGCTGCAGACTCATCACAAACTGGGAAAACTCCTTTAATGCTCTTAACATAAATAAAAATATGACAATTAGGCCTCTTTCACACATCAGGTTTTCGCCGTCAGGCGTGATCCGGCGCTTTTGACAGAAACCGGATCCGGCGAAATGCAATGCCGGATCCGGTTTCCCCCCAATTGACTTGCATTTGCCCCGGATCGCGCCGGATGGCCATGCGTTTCATCCGGTTTTCGCCGGATCCGGCAATGTGTCGCGATCCGGCGTCTGGAAAAAACGGCTACTGTAACGTTTTTTGTCTCCGGCGAAAAAGCCGGACCCGCCGGATCTGGCGCGTCCGGCTTTTTCACACAATGAAAGCCTATGAGCGCCGCAATGCGCCTGATCCGGCAAAAGCCGGATCCGGTGGCCGGATCCGGTTTTTTTGGTCTGAGCATGCTCAGTAGCTCTGCCCACAAGACATATATAAAAGCAAGACAGTGGGACCCACAGCCACACCCAACATGCCACCCAAGAAAGCAACCAAGCGCAGCAGGAGAAGGCAGGAGACCACTGCAGCACCATCAGCACCACCACCACCCCAAATGGCGCAACAAATGGAACATGCTGAGGAGGGGAGTCCAGCAGCAGATGAGAGACGGTAATTATCAAATCCCCCATTCCTCCAAACTAGGGCCATGGAATATCAAGATATTCATTGGCCCTTTGTTTCTCTTTATTCAACAGCCGCCCAAGAGATGCAGCAGCAGCAGCAGCAGCAGAAATGGCATCACTGGCAGCAGCAACAGCAGCAGCAATACCCACAGCCATGGAGTCTGGCCATCAACAGGACAGCACATCTTCTTCTGGGAGCCCTCCCTCGCATCGTCAGCGTTTGACGGTAAGTTTTTATTTCCAAAATCCATCATCTCTGTAATATATGTCTATTCATTGCCTTTTATTTCAAAACAGGAATCACAAGATGAAGAGGAGCTCCCAGAAGAAGAAGGAAGGGGTGGACAGACACCTGGAGTGGGCTCACAATTGGTAAGTTTTTTGCATCAAACGCAGAAACACAACATCACACTACACACAACACATAGAAAACAATGTTCTGCAGACCACACACAGCAAACAAATGCCTACATCCAAAGACATAACATTTTTTGTTTTCTTCTCTAGTCTTCCCAATCTGGTGCTCGGCCAAGAGGTCCTCGCAGTGCCTCCCAGGGTCGTCGGCGACAGCAACGTGGTGGTCACCAGCGTGTAAGTATAAATATTTTTGCTTTGTTTTTTTGCACTTTTTATTTCATTTCTTTTGTGGAGGCTAATTATGTTATTTTTGTCTTTTTCTTTAACAGCCTTCACAGCGTGCTCCCGACTCTGACGGTGAGGATGGAGGACTCGATGTGGACCACCTCATCGATCTCGTCAGAGAAAGGGAGCCGCTCTGGAATATGGCTGACCGCCGCCACGCTGACCTTATCGTTACCCGACGACTCTGGGAGGAAATCTGTTCGCTCCTTGTGGGCCGCTGGGAGGACCTCGATGTTCGGGCCCAGATTAAAGAGCGTAAGTATATACAGTACCGGTTGCTTGATGTAAACCAGTGTTTCCCGAACTCCAGTCCTCGTGGTCCCCACGGATCATGTGTTCAGGATTTCTATTTACTATGGAAATCCTGAAAACATGACCCCTGGGGACCATGAGGACTGGAGTTTGTGAAACACTGATGTTGTATACTAACCACTCCTTTCTCGTTTCAGGGAACAGAATTGTGAATCGGTGGCGGTCTGTGAGGGATCGTTTCAAGAAGGAGTTCAATAAAGAGATGCGGGCCCCGAGTGGATCTGGAGGACGCAGGAGCAAGTACAAGTACGCACAAGCCCTGTCGTTCCTCCGGGAAACAATGGTCACTAGAAGGTAAATATTACACACCACATGTGAAAAAAAATGTTAGATGTAACTTTTTTTTTTCAGCCAGGGCCATACCATGTCAGTATTTTAATTGTTTTTTTTTCTCTTTATTCCACAGCACGGTGAGCAGCACTCGGGAGCCTGCACGATTGGACCCTTCTGAGGCGATCCCTGAGGAGACCGGCACCGAGGGACACTTCGACCGCCCCGGTACATCTGCACCTTCCCAGCCTTCCCACACATTCGACCCATCTGTCCCATCCACCAGCACAGGAGCATCGTGGCCGCCTACATTACATGAAGCTGCTGGTGAAGAGATCGCTTTCCCTTTACCCCACCCTTCTGCCCCTGCCACCTCTAGTACACCTGCGGGTACTGGGCGACAGCGGCAGAGGGGTCAGGAAAAGAGTTATGCGCAAGAGTTCTTGCATCTGAATGCATCTTTCCAGAACTGTCTAAAAGTCTTGTCAGAGCAAATCTCCGCAGGCTTTCAGCAGATCAACTCCAGCATTCTGGAGGTGAAGACACTTCTGCAAACCATGCATTCAGAAGCAAGATCTTCGCCAAACCACACATTTTTCAGGTCTGTTGTGGAGCGCATGGCAACACTATCTCCTACCCAGCAGATGCATGTAATGCATTCGTGCCACGGTGCTCTACAGCAGGCTACCTCCCAACCTCCACCTCCCACCACTGTAGTTCCTCCACCTGCACCCCCTCCAGCCACTTTCCATCCTCCCCCTCCTATTACATCTGCACCCCCTCCAGCCACTTTCCATCCTCCCCCTCCTATTACATCTGCACCCCCTCCAGCCACTTTCCATCCTCCCCCTCCTATTACATACCAGCAACCTCACCAGTACCAGCAACCTCCCCAGTACCAGACATCTCCCCACTTCCAGCAACCTGCCCCGTACCAAACTCCTTCCCCGTACCAAACTCCTTCCCCGTACCAAACTCCTTCCCCATACAACTTTCCATCAACATCATCTGCTCCTACAGTCCCTGCCCAACCCTCCACTCCACCGCCCACCACCTCTTCTGCCTCCCACATGTCCACCCATTCTGTAGCTTTTTCCACACCTTCACCTCTAACTGTTCCTTACCCACCACGATCCCAGTCCTCTCTCCACACACCCAGTGTCGAAGTGTCCCGCAGCCCCTCCAGCAGTATTTCCACCCCACACTACACAGATTTGTAATGTGTGTTTTTTAATAAAAATGCCCATTGGGTTTAAAACCTTTATTAAAAAAGTTTTTTGCACTTTAAAAACATTTTACAAAAAAAATAAAAATTTTAAATAAAAGTTAAATTATCGTTTCACAATGGTTGTCTGTCATTTCTTTCTGCGGCGAACTATGTTTAAAAAAAAGGTTAAATACAGGGTATTTCAAAGGTAAAAAGGTATTCAAAACCAGGTATATAACTGTGGGTAAATTTTAGCTTTTTGCCACAGTTGTGTTCCTGGTTGTGTTTGAAGCAAAGTGTTTCACCTAAAAAGTTGTGTTTATTGTTGGTGATTTCCTAACAATGTACACAACTTTTGTTAAAAGGTGAAATACTTTGCATAAAACACAACCAGGTACACACCTGTGGCCTAAAGCTAAAAATAGTAAGACCATGACAAGATAGCCAACTTTGGTTGGCAAAGGTATATACTGTTGGTCCAGAAGGTACACAAGTTTGGTTAGGGCACAAATCTTTCACACTCTGTCATCCTGCCAGTGTACTCTGCCTTGAGGTGACATAAAGTATAGTGCAAAATTGTCCCTCATTACTGAAACCGTCACAGAACTTCTAGTGGTAATATTTCCAATGACAACATCCATCTTCGCCAGTAACTTGCTCTTCTCTCCAACCTGCACTTTCTTCTCTACAACCTGTCAAAGAAGGGCTGTAGGAACATGCTATATATAGTTTTCCAGTAGCCAATCCCGTTCGGAAGGCCACAAGGGTCAATTTTAAAAACCGGATCCGGCGTAATCCGTCGAAAAACGGATAGAAAAACGGATGAACCGGATGAGACGGATCCGGTTTTGTCTGTCAAGAACAAGACGGATCCGGCAGAAAACCGGATCCGGCACATCAGGTTTTACAAAACATTTGCCGGGTCCGGCATTCCGGCACGACGCCGGATCGCGCCTGACGCCGAAAACCTGATGTGTGAAAGTAGCCTTAGTCAGTATCACAACGAACATTGACACCAGGTACCTGAGAGATGACGTCATCTCTGCAGTTGTTCTCTTTCTTTCCATCTTCATCTTGTCCAGATGCCATGATGACTTTTCTCATCCACAGCCTGTCTTTGCATACTTCCATCTTTTCTGATCTTCTGCAGCACATCCCCAAACGATGTCCTTAAAGATAGCAGTGTCATTATAATGCTCCTGAATAAAAATATCTGCACTATGCTGAGCTCCTGAATAAATAATTGCCCCTCACTGTATTCCAATCCCTGCACAAAATTTGACCTCCACACAGTCACTCTTATGGTACATGCTCTCCCCATTGCTCCTCCTTTCCATACCAGGCCCCCTCTTCACACTGGGTCCCCCTATAGGGCCCAGTCTCTATACTATGCCCCCTCACCACCCTCCCCCTCCTTCATATGCTGTGCTCCTTACACTGTTGCCCCATGCTACTGCCCACATTACTCAGTCTCTATTCTGCACCTACTCACACTTTTCTTCCCCATACCGTCTCCTTGCACTATTTCTCTCAATAGTCTCCTTGCATGTTTTCCCTTCCCTCCTCATACATTTACCCTCTAACTTTCCATACTGCCTCCTCATACATACAATGAGAATGGAAAATATTCAGACCCATTTAAATTTTTCATTCTATTATGTTTCATTGAATGTTTCTCATTAATGTACACTCTGCATCCCATTTTGACTGGAAAAAAACAGAAATGTAGAAATTTTTGCAAATTTATTAAAAAAGAAAGACTGAAATATCACAAGGTCATAAGTATTCAGACCATTTGCTCAGACACTGATATTTAAGACACATGCTGTCCATTTCCTTGTGATCCTCCTTGAGATGGTTCTACTCCTTCATTGGAATCCATCTGTGTTTAATTAAACTGATATGAATTGATTTGTAAAGGCACACACCTGTAAGACCTCACAGCTCACAGTGCATGTCAGACCAAATGAGAATCCTAAGAGCACAGTGGCCTCCATTATGCTTAAATGGAAGACGTTTGGGACCACCAGAACTCTTCCTAGACATGGCTGTCTAGCCAAACTGAGCAATCATGGGAGAAGAGCTTTGGTGAGAGAGGTAAAGAAGAACCCCAAGATCACTGTGGATGAGCTCCACAGATGCAGTAGGGAGATGGGAGAAAGTTCCACAAAGTCAACTATCACTGCAGCCCTCCGCCAGTCGGGTCCTTATGGCAGAGTGCTAGACATATATTTGAAAGCCCATATAGAGTTTGCTAAAAAAACACATGAAGGACTACCAGACTATGAGAAATTAGATTTTCTGGTCTGATGAGACGAATATAGAACTTTTTGGTGATAATTCTAAATGGTATGTGTTGAGAAAACCAGGCACTGCTCATCACCTGCCCAATACAATCCCAACAGTGAAACATGGTGGTGGCAGCATCATGCTATTGGGGTGCTTTTCAGCTGCAGGGACAGGATGACTGGTTGCAATTGAAAGAAGCATGAATCAAGCCAAGCACAGAGATATCCTGGATGAAAACCTCTACCAGAGTGCTCTGGACCTCAGACTTGGCCAACGGTTCACCTTCCAACAAGGTAATGATCCTAAGCACACAGCTAAAATAACAAAGAGGTGGTTTCAGAACAACTTTGTGACCATTCTTGACTGGCCCAGCCAGAGCGCTGACCAAAACCCAATTGAGCTTCTCTGGAGAGAAGTGAAAATGGCTGTCCACCAACGTTAACCATCTGACCTGACGGAACTGGAGAGGATCAGCAAGGATGAATGGCAGAGGATCCCCAAATCCAGGTGTGAAAAATGTGTTGCATCATTCCTAAGAAGACTCATGGTTGTACTAACTCAAAAGGGTGCTTTTACTCAATGCTGAGCAAAGGGTCTGAATTCTTATGACCATGTGATATTTCAGTTTTTCTTTTTTAATAAATTTGCAAAAATTTCTACCTTTATTTTTTTCAGTCAAGATGGGGTGCAGAGTGTACATTAATGAAAAAAATGAACTTTTTTGAATTTACCAAATGGCTGCAATGAAACAGAGTGAAAAATTTAAAGGGGTCTGAATACTTTCCATACCCACTATACTTCCGACTCCCCACACTGTGTCCGCACCCATCTCATCACCCTCGATCCCCATACTGTGTCCGCATGCATACATCCACTCACCATACTGTGTTTGCACCAATCCCCCATCTCACCCTTTCTCCTCAAATTTCTCCCGCTCTCCATATTGTGTCTTCACCTGTACCTTCTTTGCTCCCCAAACTTGTGTCCTCAAATCTTCCCCGTTATGTCAAATCTCCCCCAGCCCTGTTACACTAAATACCCTATCATAGTATATCTCCCCCAGCCCCGTTACACTAAATTCCACCATCACATTAAATCTCCCCCAGCCCCATTACACTAAATACCCCATCACAGTAAATCTGCCCCAGGCTGTTACACTAAATACCCCCATCGTAGTAACTCTTCCAGAGGACCATTACAGTAAATCTCCCCCACACACAGTAAATACCCCCCACACAGTAAATACCTCCCACACAGTAAATACACCCACACCCAGTAAATACACACCCCACACAGCAAATACCTCCCCCTCACAGTAAATACACCCCCACAGAGTAAATACAACCCCACACACAGTAATCAGCTCCCCAGGCAGTAGATACCCCACACACAGTACAGCAAATATCCCCCTTCCATCTTTGGTGTCTTCAGCACCACTAACGTGGAGCACCTACCACCAATGCTCTCCACGCCAGCAGGTGACATCAGCAGTGTGATCACATGACCTGACCACGCTGCTGACAACTAGAGTTGAGCGAATATGTTCGGAAAGGATCGCAGAATATGAATTTGCCATATTGGTACCCTATTCCTGCTAAGTTTTTGTTTGACAATCGTTTCCAAACATATTTATTCATTTGTACTCCCATGGACTTCAATGGCGTTCAGCTATGTTCGGTGAATATTGCAAAAACCATATTCGCTGGTGAATGTAATCCGAACCAAATATTGAAAAATTCCCTCAACTTAACTGACGATGTTCTGACTCAGGAGTCAGAGCTTGAATTGTACGCGCTTCTGAAAGACACAAATACAATTGATCACTGGGAGCCAGCAAGCTGCAGCTTCTGAGCCAACTGTCAGCTTGATAGCTGGCTCAGTGAACTACCGACTCCCTGTCCGGGGGGGCAGCAGTATGCTGCCGTAGGGTAAGTGTATTCAGGATACTCGCCATAGGGTAAGTGTATTCAGGATACTCTCCAAGCATGTAACAACAGAACTTCTTTATTCAGGAACAAACAGGAACAATCTATGATAAGCTTAACAGATCAGGAATGTCTCTGTCTGTGCATCATTTACAGCAGGCTGCTTCATCTTCCATACATAGACACAGGAAAAACAGGAAATACAGTCACATGCTCTCCCTGTGTGAACCTCTGGGAGTTTTTTTTTAACTTTATAAACAGCATTCAAATCTAGCAACTAAACACTCATAGACAGGGATGGAGTTGTTGCACCAAACATATTCCAACGCCCTCACTCAACAACTATTTATCTTGTTAGTCCCAGCGGTTCTGAGGTCCACAAACTTGGCTGTTGATAATGGCTCTGTCATACCATCAGCAATCATCTTGTCAGACTCACAATAAACAAACTCAAGTACACTATGTTCCAATAAAGGGGCCTTTGCACATAGCGATATCGCTAGCGATATCGCTAAAGCGTCACCGATTTTGTGACGCAGCAGCGATATCGCTAGCGATATCGCTATGTGTGATGCTTACCTCCGACTGGCTCCCCCGCTGTCTTTCGCTGATCGCACGAGATCGTGCAGGTCCATTTCTCGTCGGGCGCTTCCTGCTGGGCTTCCTGTTGGTGCCGACGAGCGACGCGTGGACGCGGGCGGGAGGACGTCAGGATCGCTGCGTCTGAAAGGTAAGTAACGACACTGCTGCGTCGCTACATCGTTGTGAGATCTGCCTGTGTGGCAGCTCACTAGCGACCATTTAGTGATGCACCAGCGATCCTGACCGGGTCGTATCGTTGTCGGGATCGCTGGTGCATCGCTAAATGTAAAGGGGCCTTAAGTCACATAAGTGGTGATGTTTTAGATCAATGTGCTTAGTCCTTGCACTAATCTTGTTACTGCTGGCAAGTTTAATGCATCCTTGGTTGTCCTCATAGATAACTGATGGTTGAGCTAGTGGCTTGCCGAAATCTTCCAAAAGTCGTTTCAACCAAATTACTTCTTGACTTGCATAAGCAGCAGACATATATTCTGCTTCTGTAGAAGATAATGCGACTGACACTTGTTTTCTGCTGGACCAAGAAAATGAATTTTCTCTTAACTTGAACAAGTAACCACTTGTTGATTTCCGATCACTTGAATCTCTAGCCCAATCTGCATCCACATAACCTCTGAGAGTTAGGTCTTCTGATGCAGATATCTTGAGATTTAGCCTTTGAGTTTCTTTAAGATATTGAAGAATTCTCATAATTGCATTCCAGTCTCTTTGGTGTGACTTGCTTACACGTTGGAATTCCGACTGTGGCTGTGATATCTGGACAAGTTGTGGTTGCTATGTACAGAAGCGCCCCCACTGCTTGTCTGTAACTCTCATTGCTGGGTAGCAGATCTTCTTCTCCTTCCAAATTTAAGTAGGATGATCCATTGATGTTGACACACCTTTGGCTTCTGACATTCCAAACTGGTTTAGGATTGCGGAATTTTTAGAACTTTGATTGAGAAGAAAACTCCCATCTTCCTCTCTTTGGATTTGGATTCCCAAATAATATGACACATTTTCAAGGTCCTTAGTCTCAAAGTGCTGGTTGAGAAATTCACATAGCTTTGCAATTTCTTTTTCATCTTGATGAGACATGATAACCACATCGTCTACATATAGGAGAACATACATCCACTCCTTCACTACATTCTTCATATACAAACATTGATCAGCTTGAGATCTTTTAATTCCTTCATCCATCAAAACTTTGTTAATTTTCAATATCCAAGCTCTTGCCGACTGCTTAAGTCGATAGAGAGATTTTTGCATTTTACAAACAAGGTGCTCTTCACCCTTTTTAATATATCCCACGGGTTGGCTCATGTACAATTCTTCTTCAATGTCACCATATAGAAAGGCTGTTTTCATGTCAAAATTTTTAACTGTCATCTGTTGAACTGAAGCTACGGACATTAAACTTCTGAATGTGGTTTGATTTGCAACTGGAGAAAATGTAGCATCGTAATCTTCACCATACTTTTGTGAGTAGCCTTTTGCGACTAATCTTGACTTAAACTGGTGAACTTTACCTTCTGAGTCATATTTGTTTTTGAAGATACACTTACATCCGATAACTCTTTTTCCTTGTGGTAGCTCAGTAAGCTCCCATGTCTGGAGTTGGTGAAGGGACTCCATCTCTTCATTAGCAGCATTTAACCACTTCTACTTCTCGTGGACAGGTAGTTTTTGCATCTCTTGCCATGACTGTGGCTCTGGTACAGGAAGCGTTCTGACAATATAAGAAAGGTGTCTAGCTGGGATAACTTTGTTTGGCCTTTCTGATCTCCTGACTGGAGGTTGACTTGGTTCTTCTGTGTCTTCTTCCCTGGTGGCTTCAGAGCTTATCCACACTTCAGTGTTTTCTTTTTCAGTGTCTGGGTTTGGTGATTGAGATTCTAGTTCTTGCTTCTTAGGTTGAATAACTGGTGTAACTTCATGGAATTTGAGAGATACAGTATTTTCATCAATCACTACATCTCTGCTGATTGTTACTGTGTTGGTCTCTGGGTACAGGATTCTGTATCCCTTTTGTGTTTCGCTATAGCCCACCAGGACTTCTTGCTTTGCATGTATTTCCCACTTGGAAAATTTTTCTTTGGGAACATACATGAATGTTTTGCTTCCAAATATCCTGAGGTGCTTCAGGTTAGGCTTCTCGTAGTTGCATCGCTTATATGGAGTTTTATTTGTGGCTTTACTTGGCACTCTTTTTTGGAGATAGCAAGCTGTCATGATGGCTTCTCCCCAATACGTTGTAGGTAGATTCACATCAAACAACATACTTGTTCCACTTTTACAGATAGTACGGTTCTTTCTCTCTGCAATGCCATTTTGTTCTGGGTTGTATGGAATGGTAGTCTGGAACACGATTCCATCCTTTTTCAAAATGGTTTGCACCTTACCACTTGTATATTCGGTTCCATTATCTGCACTCAGGGCTTTTGGCATTCTTCAAAATTTGTTAAACACTACAGCCAGATATTCTTCAAGTTTCGGTGGAATTTCTTTCTTACTGTGAAGCAGATAGTTGACTGTATATCTGGAGCAGTCATCAATAAATGTGAGAAAATATCTCTTCTAGCTAGAAAAATATTCAGAATTGAGAGTCCTCAGTGGTTGATACCTTTTAATGGCTAACTGAAAAGATGGTAACACATTGCAAGCTTTCGAAACTACACAGGTCTCTTCATCAGGCATAGACTAATACAAAATCTGAAGAGTCACATATTTATGCAGAATACAGCACAGAAAAAATGCAATAGATGAGACAAGTGACGTGAAGCAGAACTATCATTATGGGAGAGGGAGAAACATAAATCTTGCTCCAGTTCATAGATAAGGAGTCCGGATGTTTTATTGTCCTCTGATTGGGGTCTCCTAATGTGTTGTGATGCTCACACATTTGTGTGAGCTTCTTTACTGACAGAAGATTGCTTTTAAGGCTGGGAACATAGAGAACATCCTTGACTGAGATCTTTCTGCTTTGTGCTGAGGAAACTGGACAGTAGAGGGAGCCGTCTAGTACTCCTTCTGAAGTCATATAGTGACCATTAGCTAAGATGACCTTTTCTGACTTGCATTCATTAAGGTCAGTGGAGAAATCATTGTTATTTGTCAGATGACTGCTTGCACCAGAATCTATACACCATATATGCTTTGCAGATGGGCCTGTACTGGCATTAAATGCAGATTCAGCACATGCAGAATCTTCCTTTACAGCTGTTTTAACCCTTTTATGAATGTTCTGCTTTTTAAGATGACTCATTCTTGCTTTCCAAATTCTGCATTCTGCTTTAAGGTGGCTGTTTTTTTGCAGACAAAACATTCACAAGTTTCTCTTAGATTGCTCTTATATTTAGGGAAATCCTATTTTTTAATGATGTTTCTGCTCTGGATTCATTAATGCTGCTTACATACTGCATTTTTCCCTTGAATTCATCCACAAGTTTGTCTTTAACATACTCTAGTGTCAGCTCATCATCTGGCCTTGCATCTAGTGCAGTCACAAGTGTGTCAAACTTTCTGGAACATAATTTAATAGAAGTGCAGCAACATGAAAATCTTTAATTTCTTCTCCAATATCCCTGAGAGGCTCCACAATCTCTAGGATGTTTCTTATATAGTCCTGCATATTCTGTCCATCACTTAGCTTAGACTGATACAGCTTTCTCATGAGATAAAGCTTATTGCTGAGATTTGATCTTTCATGCACTTTCTGTAACTTATCTCACATCTCCTTTGCAGTCGCACACTTGCATATATGCAAAATCTGATTATCATCTACACTGAGGGAGATCGTGCTTTGTGCTTTCTGTGTGATGACACCGATGGTGTCACTGGTGCAGCTTAGGTGGCGCTATCAGGGGGCACATGAACCATCGCAGAGAGTGGAGGAACCAGGCACGCAGTGCGCAAGATCCTGAGACTATGCAGCGAGCAGAGGACCTGGAACTAGGCAGTCACGTGACCAGGGGACGAAGTAACCACACGTGAGGACAGGGAAGGCAGCTGAGTGCATGGAGTACAGGGCACAGAAAGTTTTCGTAGTCAAAAGAGAGCCAACGGTCAAAATCCAGACGAGAGTGTGGTACCTAGGAACAAGACAGAGAGTAAACAGAGATTAGCCAATGGGTCAGATAACCAGGAAGGAAAGGGCAGTACAAAATAGGATACAGAGGCAAAAGTCAGGGGACAAACTTATACTCATACTCAGCAAAGCATACACACACAGAGGCACATTTATGGACGAGTAACCTGAGTCAGCAACCACAAACCGAGTATACGAAAGTATCACCGACACCAAATCCAGGCACTGCCAGCATTAAATAGCCTCCCCAGAACCAAAGAGAGGTGAACTAGAATTAACCCTGACCTGACCAGGATGGAGATGGAACCATCCTGTCCAGAGTCATGACATTCTGGTCCTTTTCTAGCCAATCACCTGGTAATGGATGAGGCACTTGTTCAAGGAGTATATTTCCATGTACCTTCTCTTATAAGCAGCATCTTCACCTTGAATTTCCAGGACTGGTAGTTCTGGTTAGTGAGGCTTAGCACTGAGAACTTAACAGGATTGCTGTTAGTGTACATCTTCTCTGTTGCTCTGTACTGCTTTTGCTTTGGGCTTCTGTTGCTGTGTTACTCTTGGGTCCTGTGTCACTCTGGGCCCATAACCTGTTGGCAGCAGATTATTCAGGATACTATCCAAGCGTGTGACAACAGAGCTTCTTTATTCAGGCACAAACAGGAACAATATATGATAAGCTTAATAGATCAGGAATAAATCATTTCTGTGTCTCTATCTGTGCATCATCTACAGCAGGCTGCTTCATCTTCCAAACACAGACACGGGAAAAACAGGTAATACAGCCACTTGCTATCCCTGTGTGAGCCTCTGGGAGTTGTTTTTTAACTTTATAAACAGCATGCAAATTTAGCAACTAAACACTGATAGACAGGAATGGAGTTGTTGCAGCAAACATACAGTGAGAACAGAAAGTATTCAGAACCCTTTAAATTTTTCACTCTTTGTTTCATTGCATCCATTTGGTAAATTAAAAAAGTTCATTTTTTTCTCATTAATGTACACTCTGCACCCCATCTTGACTGAAAAAAACAGAAATGCAGAAATTTTTGCAAATTTATTAACAAAGAAAAACTGAAATTTCACAGTATTCAGACCCTTTGCTCAGTATTGAGTAGAAACACACTTTTGTGCTAGTACAGCCATGAATCTTCTTGGGAATGATGCAACAATTTTTTCACACCTGGATTTTTGGATCCTCTGTCATTTTTTCTTGCAGATCCTCTCCAGTTCTGTCAGGTTGGATGATGAACGTTGGTGGACAGCCATTTTCAGGTCTCTCCAAATCTCAATGTAATCAATTATTTGTCAGATGTGCTGTAATAAAAAGACCATGAAGGCCCCATTGAGCAATTTACAGTAGTCAAAGTATTTGCAGCTAATATCTCGGTGACAGTAGTTTTGGAAAATCTTGGCCTTTGGTCAGAGCTGTTTTGATAGTATGAAGGGGGATTTAACCCCTTAGTGACTGCTGATACGCCTTTTAACGGCAGTAATTAAGTGTACATAAACCACAGCGCCGCTAATTCACGGCGCTGTGGAGAAAGTGAATAGCGCCCCCAGTGTCGGTTTTTACCGACCCCGCTTTTGCGATCGCCGTTATTAACCCTATAACGGCGACTGCAAAAAAAAAGCTGCAATTTTGCATTAAATTTCTCTTTCCTCTGATGTGATCGCACATCAGAGGAGAGAGAACTAGGGTCCCCCATCCCCCCGGTACCTCTCCGTGGTCCAGGGTCCCCTCCCGGTGGTCCCGCATCCAGCCAGCGTCCTCCGGTGGGCGCCGCCATCTTGAATCCAGAAGAAAATGGCGGGCGCATGCGCAGTGCGCCCACCAAGAATCTGCTGGCTCCAGCTGGCAGATTCCATTCATTCATTTTGATCACTATAGTTGGGGCGAACTAGGATTAGGGTTAGAATTATGATTAGGGATTAGGGTTGAGATTAGGGTTAGGGTTGGGATTAGGGTTAGGGGTGTTTAGGTTTTAGGATTGGAGCAAGAATTGAGGGGTTTCCACTATTTACCAACTTTGGGGGTCTAAAAATTGGGGTCTGAAAAATCACTTTTGTGGAAATAAAGAAGACTTTTTATTTTCACGGCTCTGCGTTTATAAACTTCTGTGAAGCTCTTGGGGGGTCAAAGTGCTCACCACACATCTAGATAAGCTCCTTAGGGGGTCTAATTTCCAAAATGGGGTCAGTTGTGGGGAGTTTCCACTGTTTAGGCCCATCAGGGGCTCTGCAAACGCAACATGACGCCCGCAGACCATTCCATCAATGTGCATTCCAAAATGGCACTCCTTCCCTTTCAAGCTCTCCCATGCGTCCAAACAGTGGTTCCCCCCAAATATGGGGTATCAGCGTAATCTGGACAAATCGCACAACAACTGTGGGGGTATGATTTCTCCTGTTACCCTTGTAAAAATAAAAATTTTGGGGCGAAAAGATCATTTTTGTGGAAAAAAATGGATTTTTTATTTTCACGGCTCTACGTTATAAACTTCTGTGAAGTACTTGAAGGATCAAAGTGCTCACCACACATCTACATAAGTTCCTTAATGGGTCTAGTTTCCAAAATGGGGTCGCTTGTTGGGGGTTTCCACTCTTTAGGCCCATCAGGGGCTCTGCAAACGCAACATGATGCCGGCAGACCATTCCATCAAAGTCTGCATTCCAAAATGGCACTTCTTCCCTTCCAAGCTCTCCCATGCGCCCATACAGTTGTTCCCCCCACATATGTGGTATCAGCATACTCAGGACAAATCGCACAATAACTGTGGCAGTATGATTTCTCCTGTTACCCTTGTAAAAATAAAAATTTGGGGGCAAAAAGATCATTTTTGTGGAAAAAAAATGGATTTTTTATTTTCATGGCTCTAAGTAATAAACTTCTGTGAAGCACTTGAAGGTTCAAAGTGCTCACCACACATCTACATAAGTTCCTTAAGGGGTCTAGTTTCCAAAATGGGGTCACTTGTTGGAGGTTTCCACTGTTTAGGCACATTAAGGGCTCTCCGAACGAAACATAGCATCCGATCTCAATTCCAGCCAATTCTACGTTGAAAAAGTCAAACGGCACTCCATCCCTTGCGAGCTCTGCCATGTGCTGAAAAAGTGGTTTACCCCCACATATGGGGTATCGGCGTATTCAGGAGAAATTGTACAACAAATTTTGTGGTTGATTTTCTCTTTTAACACTTGTGAAAATAAAAAAAATTGGTTCTGAAGTAAATTTTTTGCAAAAAAAAGTTAAATGTTAATTTTTTCCTTCCACATTGCTTTAGTTCCTGTGAAGCACGTAAAGGGTTAATAAACTTCTTGAATGTGGTTTTGAGCACCTTGAGGGGTCTAGTTTTTAGAATGGTGCCACTTTTGGGTATTTTCTGTCATGAACACCCCTCAAAATGACTTTAAATATGATGTGGTCCCTAAAAAAAATGGTTTTGTAAATTTTGTTGTAAAAATGAGAAATCGCTGGTCAACTTTTAACCCTTATAACTTCCTAACAAAAAAAATTTTGCTTCCAAAATTGTGCTGATGTAAAGTAGACATGTGGGAAATGTTATTTATTAAGAAATTTGTGTGACACATCTCTCTGATTTAAGGGCATAAAAATTTAAAGTTTTCAAATTGCAAAATTTTCAAAATTTTCGCCATATTTCCATTTTTTTCATAAATAAACACAAGACTTATCGAATAAATTTTACCACTAACATGAAGTGCAATATGTCACGAAAAAAATATCTCAGAATCAGCGGGATCCATTAAAGCGTTCCAGAGTAATAACCTCATAAAGTGACAGTGGTCAGAATTGTAAAAATTGGCCTGGTCATTAAGCTGCAAACTGGCTCTGTCGCTAAGGGGTTAAATAAAATTGTCCAGGTGGTTTAATGTTATGACTGTTTAGTATACAGCTTCACTATAGAGTGTTGTGCATAGCTTACCATTTCTATTCTATTCTGATCTTCTATTACACAGTTAAGTGACTCTGATTACTCAGGTCAGAGGGAACATAAACTGGACTTGGATCCATCCATAACACTATGGTAGAGCTCACACTGGGATTGATGTTGTCAAAATACAGCTTGCCTTCTCTCTGCACATAGTCATGACAACTTCTAGTCCCTTCATCAAGCAAAAACATAAACTTCTTTTTATACTAAAGAGCAACGGTTATCGCCAGGTTAAGGTCTTCCTAGCCACACATTTCATATTAGAAGGAAGACCTATCTATGCAATACGTTGATAGGATTTGTCTACCATAGTAAAGGTCTTTTTTTGCATTCTCGCACTTCCATGGATAATGTTAGTCTTTCATAGATGATAAATTTTAAAATGGTGTTGGTCTCATTCCTTGAGGGTACTAATTTTCCATGTCCTCTATCAATTTTCCTCTGGCTGCATGGCTGAGTCCAGAAGGAGTTAAATAGCGTGTCAGGGTGCACATTAAATCTGGTGCTCCATTTAAAGTCTATGGCACATAAGATTCAAATGCCAGAAAATCTTAATTAATGACATACTGTACATTAGAGATTATGCAGCAGGATGCTTGTGCAACCAGACGCTCTATTCAAACTCCACCTGGATTTTAGCCATGGGGAAATCAGGGGAGGTCAAAGGATAAATGTCACCTGCTATGGGACAATTATCACCAGTCAAGTGTATAGGAAATAACTAATGCTGAAATATGCCACTTTAATGACGTCTGAAAATGAAAAAGTGGATCCTGGAAGTGAACAGAAGATAACCATTGCCACCCCTCATATCGAGTTTAGGAGCATAGATTTAGTAAGAATTGTTAATCATGACCATGGGAAGAAGAGCTGACATTCTTTCTCCCATTTGCTTATTGACCCATCAGCTGAGGAGAGGGTCTGAGATTCAGCCAAATCCTTTTATGTGGTCTGTACGAATGGGAAACAACAGTTTTGTGTGGTGACACTTTCTATTCCTGTGTAATTATGAAAAATATTTAGAACTGAGAGTCCTCAGTGGTTGATACCTTCTAATGGCTAACTGAAAAGATGGTAACACATTGCAAGCTTTTGAGACTACTCAGGTCTCTTCATCAGGCATGTTATTCTCTTTCTGACTTCAAAGAAACATGGCCAATGTCCCAGACTTTGCAGGGCATTGTTACCAGATATGAATATTGGGTTTTAGTGAAAGGTGCAGGTTTTATAGATGTGGGAGACATACAGGTGCATCTCATAAAACTGGAATATCATAAAAAGTTCATTTATTTTAGTTCTTCAATACAAATAGTAAAACTCATATATACTCCCTGACAGGAGTTATGTCGCTTATCCATGTTATATATATATATAAAAGCTTATAACCTGACATTAAATTCATCCATTGGTTGTACACATTATTCTTTTGAAAGCTGAAACCCTCTGAAATGTGGTTTAGGTTAAGAAAATAAATTGGCATCAATGCAGAAATATTGATCATTTAATGGATACAGAATGGTTAGATTTTGCAAGACAAAATTTTGTGGGCCACAGAAATTAATGTGATATTCAAACAAATAATTAACTTTAAATACAAATATATGTTGCATAACATTGGTGAATGAAGGTGTGGTGCTATTAGAGTCATATTTAATATTTTGTGTGACTTCCATGAGCTTTAAGGACTGCATCCATGTGGTTCAGCAATGATTCATACAATTTATTAATGAAGTCATTAGGAATAGCAAAGAATGCAGTCTTACATGCCTCTCAGAGTTCATCTAGATTCTTTGGTTTTGTCTTCCAAGCTTCCTCTTTCATCCTACCCCAAACATGCTCAATGATGTTCATGTCTGGTGACTGGGCTGGCCAGTCTTTGAGCACCTTAATTTTTTTTTGCCTGGAGGAACTTTGTTGTAAAGATGGATGTATGAGATGGAGCACTATCCTGCTGTAGAATTTGACCCCTTTTATGATTTGGAATATAAAAGGTAGCTAATACTTCTTGATATTTTAGGCTATTGATATTGCCTTCCACCTTGCAAATGTTTCACACACCCCCATACTGAATGTAACCCCAGACCATGATCTTTCCACCACCAAATTTAACTGTTTTCTAGGTGTATTTTGGTTCCATACGGGCTCCGGTAGGTCTCCTGCAGTATTTGCGGCGGCTGTGGTGTATTCTACTGAAGATTCATCAGAGAAATCCACCTTCTGCCACTTTTCCAGCATCCATCTGTTTAGCAGGCTGTGGGACTTTGCAAATGCCACACAGTTTTTTATTTGTCTTTTGTTTAGTGCTGACTTCTGGGCACTGATTCGACCATGGAGGCCATTTTGAGACAGAATCCTACAAACTATTCTAGTTGACACAGGGACTTGAGGTGACCAGGCCTGTTGAAGCTCTGCTGCAGTGGAAGAGGGGCTTGCTTTGGATTTTCTAACCAACAAACATTCCTCCTGAGCAGTTGTCTTGCGGGTCTGCCGGACCTGGGCTTGTCAAACACATTTCCAGTCTCTTCGAATCTTTTTTTAATTCTTTGTTCTTGATGCTGAGACACATTAAAGGTACCAGGCACCACTGCAGTGCATCTGGTCTTCAGCCTCTTGATAATCCAGGCTTTGGTCGCAGGGTGGATTTTTGGCATGTTGTCAGAGCTCAAGTTGCAGCTCAAGTGAAGGTCTGGGGTGCTGGGTTTCTTTTTATACACACTCACTAATTAACCGATCATTTACTGGAGGATCTAAACTAGGATTGGGTTCATTATATGACTAGGCGACAAAATTTTTGTCTTGCCAAAATCTGACCATTCTGTGTCCATTAAATGATCAATATTTCTGCATTGATGACAATTTATTTTCTTAACCTAAACCAAATTTCGGAGGGTTTCAGCTTGCAAAAGAATAATTTATACAACCAATGGATGAATTTAACGTCAGGTTGCAAGTGAGGGGTCGCATGCATTAAGCAAAGCATCGCATTAACTAAACATCCAGCAAAAGACAATTACTCCATGACAAGGAATTAACATCCACCTTCTCTCTTCACACAGGTAACCATGTCATTCAACTATTTATCTGAACCAGCCTGCATGTATTTCACTCCATTCAATGTTAGCAAGAAGACCTGAGTGAAACTGGTCGGTCAAATTCAAAAATCACCGACTTTCGCTAAAGTCTGGTATCGCCGATCGAAACCTGACCATAGTGTGAGGTCGGCCAAAAGGTCGCTGAGCCGAGCGAAAAAGTCGCGTTTCAAAAAATGCTTCCAGCGCCTTTTCTCAGCCAATGATGGAGAACGCACACTGTGGGCAACGCGATGACATGGGCAGCGGCCACCACCATCTTAGAGAAGGGCAGTGAAGTGATTGGCTGGCTTTGTGTGGCGTCACAGTGGCTATAAAATCTTACTTACTTCTGCCGATCTTTAGAATAGGGAGAGGTGCTGCTGCTGATTCTGAATAAGGGAGAGCGTTAGGCAGGGAAGAAGAAAAAAAAATTGCTTCTGCTGATAGCGCTTTTCATTGTAGAATCATAGATTCATAGAATCATAGAATCGTAGAGTTGGAAGGGACCTCCTGGGCCATCTGGTCCAACCCCCTGCTCAAAGCAGCATTCGCTAAATCATCCCAGTCACTAAATCTGTCATCCCCAGTACAGTTAGTGTGCAGTGAAAGGGGAGGATTTTTGTTGTGTTCAGCAGCGCTGGTGGTGATTAGGCTGCCTTTTAAGGCTACCTGATAGCTGCATTGATGTGTGCACACTGCTGTTCAAACTGCTTTTTTCAAAGCACTCCAACTTTTATTATTTTATTCTGGTGAGTTACCGAGCGTTCACTTTTTCACACACCGTATAGCGGTGTACGATCCTCACACACTACCGTGTACTGGCTGGTATCACAGACAAATACAAGCTATCTGTGTGTGACTCTGGAAAAACAAGCCAAGGAGATTTTCCATTTTTTCCAGACCTACACCTTATAGAGCTTTCCGCTTTTCAAACAGTTTCGTACATCTGCTATTTGATGACGGTTAAAACTATACAGAGACAGCGTGTGTCACTCCATATAAAAATAGACGGAGATTGACAATTTTCCATACAGACACCGTATAGCAGTGTACGCTCCTCACACACTACCGTGTACCGGCTGGTATCACGGACAAATAGAGGCTATCTGTGTGTGACTCTGGAAAAACAAGCCGAGGAGATTTTCCATTTTTCCAGACTCACACCTTATAGAACTGTCCGCTTTTCAAACAGTTTCGTACATCTGCTGTTTGATAACGGTGAAAACTATACAGAGACATCGTGTGTCACGCCTTTTAAAAATAGACGGAGATTGACAATTTTCCATACAGACACCGTATAGCGGTGTATGCTCCTCACACACTACTGTGTACTGGCTGGTATCACGGACAAATAGAAGCCATCTGTGTGTGACTCTGGGAAAAAAAGCCGAGGAGATTTTCCATTCCTACACCTTATAGAGCTGTCCGCTTTTCAAACAGATTCGTATATCTGCTGTTTGATAATGGTCAAAACTATACAGAGACAGCGTGTGTCACTCCATATAAAAATAGTCGGAGACTGCCAATTTTCCATACAGACACCGTATAGCAGTGTACGCACCTCACACACTACCGTGTACCGGCTGGTATCATGGACAAATAGAAGCTGTCTGTGTGTGACTCTGGAAAAGCAAGCCGAGGAGATTTTCCATTTTTCCAGACCTACACCTTATAGAGCTATCCACTTTTCAAACAGTTTTGTACATCTGCTGTTTCATAACGGTGAAAAATATATAGAGACATCGTGTGTCACTCCTTTTAAAAATAGACAGAGATTGACAATTTTCCATACAGACACAGTATAGCGGTGTACGCTCCTCACACACTACTGTGTATCGGCTGGTATCACGGACAAATAGAAGCTATCTGTGTGTGACTCTGGAAAAAAAGCCCAGGAGATTTTCCATTTTTCCAGACCTACACCTTATAGAGCTGTCCGCTTTTCAAACAGTTTTGTATATCTGCTGTTTGATAACGGTCAAAACTATACAGAGACAGTGTGTGTCACTCCGTATAAAAATAGTCGGAGATTGCCAATTTTCCATACAGACACCATATAGCAGTGTACACTCCTCACACACTACCGTGTACCAGCTGGTATCATGGTCAAATAGAAGCTATCTGTGTGTGACTCTGGAAAAACAAAGCCGAGGAGATTTTCCATTTTTCCAGACCTACACCTTATAGAGCTGTCAGCTTTTCAAACAGTTTCATATATCTGCTGTTTGATAACGGTCAAAACTATACAGAGACAGTGTGTGTTACTCCGTATAAAAGTAGACGGAGATTGACAATTTTCCATACAGACACCGTATAGCGGTGTACGCTCCTCACACACTACCGTGTACCGACTTGTATCACGGACAAATACAAGCTATATGTGTGTGACTCTGCAAAAACAAACTGAGGAGATTTTCCATTTTTCCAGACCTACACCTTCTCGAGCTGTCCGCTTTTCAAACAGTTTTGTATATCTGCTGTTTGATAACAGTCAAAATTATACAGAGACAGTGTGTGTCACTCCGTATAAAAGTAGACGGAGATTGACAATTTTCCATACAGACACCGTATAGCGATGTACGCTCCTCACACACTACCGTGTACTGACTGGTATCATGGACAAATACAAGCTATCTGTGTGTGACTCTGGAAAAACAAACCAAGGAGATTTTCCATTTTTCCAGACCTACATCTTCTCGAGCTGTCCGCTTTTCAAACAGTTTCATATATCTGCTGTTTGATTACGCTCAAAAGTATACAGAGACAGCGAGTGTCACTCCGTATAAAAATAGATGGAGATTGACAATTTTCCATACAGACACCGTATAGCGGTGTACGCTCCTCACACACTACCGTGTACCGACTGGTATCACGGACAAATACAAGCTATCTGTGTGTGACTCTGGAAAAACAAACTGAGGAGATTTTCCATTTTTCCAGACCTACACCTTCTCGAGCTGTCCGCTTTTCAAACAGTTTCGTATATCTGCTGTTTGATAACGGCCCAAACTATACAGAGACAGCGTGTGTCACTCCTTTTAAAAATAGACGGATACTGACAATTTTCCATACAGACACCGTATAGAGCTGTCCGATTCTCAAACAGTATTGTATATCTGCTTTTCGCATTACAGTCACATCTATACAGAGTCGGCATCTGTGTGTGACACTTCGTAAAAACATATACAGAGATTGTTAGTTACACAAAAAATGTACACAGCTGTACACTTCTGATACAGTTCCGTATATCTGCTTGTTGGATTACGGTCAAATACATACTGGGAGAGCATCAGTGAATAACAAAATATATTCCTAGATTTAATTTTTTTAATACACCTTACACAGCTGGACGCTCCTCATACAGTACCATCTCTCTGCTGGTATTTTTGGTACATTTTCCCAAACATGAGGAAGTATGGTGGAAGAGGCCGCGGATGTGGACAGGGGGGCACAGCTGGTAATGATGGTGGTGGTGCATCGGCTGGTTCTGGCAATAGCACAATAGCAGCTAAGGCAGGAGGTGTGGAGCCTGCGTCATCATCTGGCCCAAGAAGGCCAGTAAAGTTCCCTTTTCTTGGAGTAGGAAAACCGCTTTTAAAGCCGGAGCATCAGGAACAGGTTTTTGCGTACATTGCTGAAACAGCCACCATAGCCTTGCACCCAGCTGTCTCCCATTCTTCTTCAGCCGCAGTGGAGTCTGTTCAGCAGATTCGGCGGTCCCGGCGCTCTGCCCAAGCCAACTCTGTGGGTTTGCTTGCTGCTGCCATCTCTGGCACAGCTTTGACAATGCATGCTGCTCAGCGGCGAGATTCTCCAGGGACTAAGTCCTCATGTCGGGCCATTGAGCATGCCCGTGGAGTGATCTCCCATTGGAGATCGAGGGTCACGTGCTCAGATCCTGCTCTTGTTCTGATTGGCTCATCCGAGAATCCAGGAAGGTCCCGGATGCCCGTGGCTATAAAAGGTTTGCATGGCCGCTCGCCCATGCGCTAGGATAGACTGTATTTACAGACTATAAGGTGTGAGAGATGTATGCACGTGTGAATGTATCTGTGACTGACTCATTATGAAACTCCTACCCTTGGTACGCATGTGTTGTGCAGCCTAGCCTACTAGCGCCCAGGCTTAGGTGTAGGTAGGTCAAGGTTTGAGTCAGACATTGGTTCTCACCAGTGATCCAGCATGCCTCAGTGCACGTGCTCCACACTCCAATGCCAGCGTCTTTAGCGGCGCTCGTGGCAGCGACGCCGCGTGCTCAGTGGGCCTAGAGGAACTCTAACCCCGTGTCCTTGGGGTAGCATTCTGTGGCCGTACACTGTGCGCTCTTTTAGCCGAGCTCTGTGAGCACAAACAGGCTCCGGCGTTTATGTTCAGCGGTAGTGCGGCTCTGTGAAGCAACAGAGTCTGCCCCCATACACACCGGGTGACGATAACCCGCGTGTGTCTTTAGAGTATACCGCCATATAGCATCCGCCATTACTGAGCAGCAGGTTACCACCCCTGCACGGTGGACCCCGGGCTGCGAACGCACCTTATTACTATCTTTATTATTTGGTGTATTCCGCCAGCCCTAACACCAGCTCTATTGCCTCCTCTTCTGAACGTTCGAAAGCTGCAAGCACGGAGTCGTCAGTGCAGGGTTCTGGTCAGGAAAAACACCTTTCCTTGTGTCCTTCACCCCCGCCAAAAGTTAAGGATGCGGCAGCCCACACTTCAGATTACTCTATGGAGCTTTGTTCACATACCATGCCTGGGTTAACCAGTCAAATCCTGAATTCCCCAGTCCAAGATGAATCTGACATGGAGTGCACTGATGGACAGCCACTGCTAGATGACTCTGCTGGTACATTGACCCAGAGCACTACATTGCCCTCGCAGTCTACTCAGCCAGAATCTTACCCTGATGAAACTCAGGTGCCCCTTCCCGCATACTATACCACCTTACACGGTGACACAGAGGAAAGTAAAGAGGAAGGTGCAGATGACTTTGAAGAGGAGATGATGGATGACCCAGTTCTTGACCCGGATTGGCATTCATTGGGGGAGGAGGGTGGCGCTGGCAATAGTTGAGATAAGGAGAAGGATCCGCAGCAGGCATTGACATCACAGAAGCAGTTATCTGGCAGGTCCGTAGCTGTCCAAAAAACGTGGACCAAAAACTAAAAGAGTTGCAGGACAGCTTTGCCAGACGGTCAACTTAGCACAGCGTGCAAGGGCAGAAAATGTATACCATAGTAGGAAGAGTGCAGTGTGGCACTTCTTTGTCCAAAATCCTACTGATGAGGCAAAGGTTACCTGTAAGAAGTGCGGAAGGACATTTAGCCAAGGTAAACAACTCAAAAATTTGAAAACCAGTTGCATGCTTAGACATTTAATCAACATGCATTTGCAAGCGTGGACGGACTACAAAACCTCAGGTAGCACATGTGCACCTGCTCCGACTGAAGGTAGCCAGCAACGCTCCATCGCTTCCCCCACTGTAAGACCACTGCCACCATTAAGCACACCACCAGCACTAAATGTTGAGGTGTCGTCGCAAGGCCAAAGCACTCAGGGAATCACAATGGTTTTGCAACACAACACTGAATCTAGGCTATCACCACCAATACCATCACCAACCCCCTCTCACTCCGTCCGGTCCACCGCTACTTCCCCCATATGCAGCTCTCCAATCCAGCTCACCCTACCAAACACTCTGAGTAGGACAAGAAAGCACTCATCCTCTCATCCGCGTACACTGTGTTTGAACACCTACATTGCCAAACTAATCTCATTAGAGATGATGCCCTATCGTTTGGTTGAAAGCGAAGCTTTCCGCGAGCTCATGGCCTACGCAGTTCCACGCTATGACCTACCCAGTCGGCACTTCTTTTCTCAAAAAGCCATCCCAGCCCTCCACCTGCATGTGAAAGACCGCATTGTCCATGCACTCAAGCAATCAGTGAGTGGAAAGGTGCACCTCACAACAGATGCATGGTCCAGTAGGCATGGCCAGGGCCGTTACGTGTCCTTCACTGCGCACTGGGTTAATGTGGTGGATGCAGGCTCCACAGGGGATAGCGGCAGTGGAACAGTGCTGCCTAGCCCACAGTATAGGAAACAGTTGGCTGTAGGCTTTCGACCCTCCTCCTCCATAAGCGAAACCTCGTCAAAAGAGCGCAGTCGCACAAGCACTCCATCCGCAGCTGGCAGTGTTACACACGAGGTGTCCCACTATCGAACTGCTAGTGGTAAGCGTCAGCAGGCTGTGTTAAAGATGATGTCTTTGAGTGACAACAGACACACTGCGGAGGTACTGGCCGACTACTTGCAACGACAAACTGAGTCATGGCTGGGCAGTCTACATCTTGAACCAGGCAAGGTAGTCAGTGATAACTGCCGTAATTTTGTGGCAGCCATAGCCCGTGCAAAACTCACACACATACCTTGCCTGGCTCACACTTTGAACCTGGTGGTGCAGTGCTTCCTTAATAATTATCCAGAGTTAACATCCCTGCTCCATAAGGTGCGAAGACTGTGCTCGCACATCCGTCGTTCAAACGTCCACTCCAGTCGTATGCAGAAGCTGCAGCGATTGCTCCACGTCCCCAAGCACTGCCTAATCATAGACGTTGCAACAAGGTGGAACTCCACCCTGCACATGGTTGAGAGGCTGTGCGAACATAGGCAGGCTGTAAAGCATTTGTGGGAGGATACACGGGCAGGCAGTTTGAGGGAAGACATGGAATTGTCGGGTGTGCAGTGGTCAAAGCTGAAAGACCTCTGTAAAGTCCTTCAGTGTTTTGAGGAATGCATATGGCTGGTAAGCGCAGACGACGCCATCATAAGCATGAGCATCCCACCTATGCGTCTGCTCATGCAAAGTTTAACGCACATTAAAGATCTGGCATCTGCAGCGGAGGAGGAACAGGAGGAGGAGGAGGGAAGCCTTGATGACAGTCAGCCATTGTCTGGTCAGGGAACTGTCCTGGATGAGGTGGAGGATGAAGAGGAAGTGGTGGAGGATGAGGGGGAAGATTATTTTGGGCAGGAGGATGCTTCTCAGGGGGAAGAGAAAATGTTGGCGATCCAAGGTAAGGTACAGTGTTTGTGCGTAAACTGTAAAGCGCTGCGGAATATGTTAGCGCTATATAAAAATAAAGATTTATTTATTTTATTTATTTATTTACTGTCGGGATGTGGGTTTGCCAGAAAGTGCTCCTCGACCCAGCAGGGGCAGTGCATTATTGACACCTGGAACATTGGCCCACATGTGTGATTATGCCTTGCAGATCCTAAAAAGGGACCCCGCATTGCCAAAATGATGAAGGATGACGACTACTGGCTGGCCAGTATCCTCGATCCACGCTACAAAGGCAAATTACACAACATCATGCCACAGGAGAACCTAGAGATAATATTGGCTAACAAACAAGCAAATCTGGTAAACCGTTTGTTTGAGGCTTTCCCAGCATGAGCCGTAGTGGGCACAATGGAAGAGGTGTTCGTGGTGCACACAGCTGAAGTGGCGTTGGAGACAGGAGTTTAATGACCATGTTGTAGAATGATTTCTCAAGTACCGCTCACACGACTGCTAATACTGCATCGATTACAAGTGGTGCACACAGCTGAAGTGGCGTTGGAGACAGGAGTTTAATGACCATGTTGTAGAATGATTTCTCAAGTACCGCTCACACGACTGCTAATACTGCATCGATTACAAGTGACAGGAGACAGCAGGTGTCAACTATGGTTACAAACTACTCCTCGCATATCGATGTTCTTCCTCAAAGGTCATTCCCCTTTGACTATTGGACCTCTAAACTGGACACCTGGCCTGAATTGGCACAATATGCCTTACAGAAGCTCGCTTGCCCTGCTGCTGGTGTGTTATCCGAAAGAGTCTTCAGTGCTGCTGGATCAATCCTGACAGAAAAAAGGACCCGTCTGTTGACCCAAAATGTTGATGATCTAACCTTCATTAAAATGAACCACGCATGGGTTTCAAAGGATTTTGTCTCACCTTCCCCTGATGACACATAGGGTGACCAGTAAACTGCCTCGCTTTTGTCCTCATCTTCCTCAGACTTGCCCAATTCCGCCACTTGCAGCAGCTGAATGTCCAGCCTACACATCAACACATGCCATTTTTTAAACCTCCCTAACTGGGCTGCCCACCCCCCCAAGGGCTGGGATCAGCACCTGGCGCACCCGGGCATGTGCCATTGCTCTGAACAGGTGGATCGGCCTACTGATGGCCGACGGCACTTGCACAGGGCCCCTCATAGTACAATACAGTGTCTCTGACAGTGGGGGGGCCCACTCGCTGTCAGACACACCAGCGTACTATGAGGGGCCCTGTGCCAGTACCGTTGCCCACATGTGTGCCCCCCCTTCTGGGTCATGGCCACAGCACTTGCAAGTTGCAATACTTACCTCTCCCTGCTCCACCGCTGTGTAGTCTAGCCAGTTAAATCCTTCACAGGGACGGCCACTAGAAATTTGGTATTGATCGATGATGGTTAAGATGTAGCTATGGCCTGTCCTGCTGGCTTCTACCTTCAGATGGTCAATGGCTACGATTTGAAATGGACATCAACTTACAAGCGGATGCAGTGGTGCTTTATGATCACCTTTCACAGTTGTGATAGTCACAGACGTGTGACATTCCTGCCACCATTTTTTAATGTCTCCTCTCATGCCAATCCAATAGAATCACTTACGGCTTGTGGCTTCTGCCTTTTGCACTCCAAAATGGCCAGACACATCATGATAGGCAGTGAGGACCATGTCTACATCTCTCCCTGTGATCACAAATTGATGGAGACGAGTAATGGTGATGTGATCCACGCTATTGCCATTAAGCAATCCTTTCTTCGCAAAGAACCTTTTTTGCTGTCTCCACAGACACAGTAATTGAGTATCTGCATCGCCTCTGCAACATCTACTGGGAGGTTTTCCCGCGATGAGTAATTCCCAAATTTCGGCTAACACTCGACTTTCCGTCTGTACTTGTATCCATGTAGTTTCCAGAAGCGGAGAGTCTGGACTGACTTACTGAGATTGAAATATATATGAAGATTTAAAAGTACCACAACACTGTATACTGTTGTACGCTTCGAATACCTTTCCCTTTTTCTACTTATTAAATTCTGGTATAATATATAGTGAGCCTGTGAGTGTCTGTGTCTGACTCCGGAAGTATAGGCGGAAATTTACAATTACCCCTAGACTGGAAACACCTGGTATGTGCTGATGCAGTACCTTTGTTCAATATTTTTTATTACGGTATCATCCATAGTGAGTGGGCATGTGTGGTTTATACGGAACGTAGGAGTAAACGGGAACAGAGGACGTGGGTTAGAGGAAGGACCCTGCCTAGAAGTTATAAGCGCAAGGCCGTGGCCCATTCCCCGAGGTTGTATGGATACTAATAGTCCTACAGCAGACACCGGTGGAGTAGTGGGCTGTAAATGCACTACTCCCATCTAAGACTTGAGGGCACAACAGCAACCTTGATAGTGAGCCGGGACTCAGGAGTAAGGAGTCCCTGAAGCAGGCTACAGCTGTCTGTCGTACAAGTAGAGTTCTTGGAAAGATCTGTCAGGAGGCACTCCAGTGTAACTCAGTACTGGGAGTACTTCACACTTAAAGGCGCTATAAGAGGAGACGTTCAGAAAGGCACATGTTGGCGGAGTGTTGGAAGGGAGCATTCCATCTGGCCTGGAGGTTGATTGAGTCTCTGACCTGGAGGACACAGCACGGAGGCAGGCACCTGTATGTGTACTACAGACTGTGAGTAAAGCTTTGGAACTACAAGCCCTGGTGTCCTCCATTGATTCTTGCGCCAACACACCCAGCACCGCTACATCTGTGTTGTGAACTCATTTTCTGGTTTACCTCTGGCTTCTGGTGAGGGGGGTGGAGCTGGCTGTGTTGACAGAGGAGTCATGAGTTCTCCATCCGGGCTCCCTCTGGTGGTGACAGCAGGTAATGAAGCTGATCTAAATGGCAGAGACCTGCCACCTGAGGAGGAGGACTGTGATTGGACTTCAGGAGTCTCTGACTGGATTTAAGACAGCCAACTCCCTAATTTTGTGCTGGTGAATTTTTCCTGCCCTGAGGTTCTGGTTTCCAGTTCTGTTCCTGCCTTCTCAAGCTAAGTGTGCTCTGCTATTTTTTCACATGACATTTACTCAGTTTTTGTGGTCAGCCAGCCCCTGCTGGGGCTGTGCTGAATTTCCATTCTTATGTCTCTGTTTATGCAAATTTGCTTTTTTTCCCTGATCAGATTGGTCTCTTTTTGCTCTGTCTTCAGAATATACCAAAGTGTTGATATAGGGAATTGAAGTCTAGTGACTTCAGGGTTTTTGTTGTCAGAAAGTGTTGGACATTTTTTGGCAGGGTTTTGTGCGTGATTGCAGACAGCATCTTTCCTTTCCTGTCCTTTCTAGTTAGTGTGGGCCCCATCGTTTGCTCAGCCTATTTTTCTATCTGAGTTTTTTGTTTTCATCTTGTCTCACCGACAATACAAGTTTGGGGGCTGTCTTTTGCTTTGGGGTCTGCTCTGGGGCAGTTTAGATTTCCCCTTTTCTTGCTTTAGGCTTATTTAGTTCTCCGGCTGTGACGAGGTGTCTAGGATCATTGTAGGTACGCTCCATGGCTACTGCTAGTTGTGTGGATAGGATCAGCGGTCTGCAATCCGCTTAGTTACCAACCTCTCTGGTTTTCAGGGGCTTAGCTTGTTTTTGTTTTTCCTCCTCGGTGACTCATTCATAACAATCTGGGTACCAGCTTCTACACCGCTTGTGCCTCTCCTCTACCCCTACATCTACACTGCCCTGGGGCTACAGCTCCACCTGTGGGGAGCTTCACCATCTTGGCTGCAACACACCATCAGCCCCAGAGGATCTGCACGCAGCGTCGGCTCAACATCTCACTTACCGAACACCACAGGTGGCGTCACAAACTATTCCAGTAATTACATTCCACCATTCAAACTTCCCCTGTTAATTGGGCACCCAGGGCCACGGACCGGGTCACTGCTGCTGTAACACATCCCGCCGACGCCGGCCCGGTACCGAGCACCCCACGGCTCTGGGAGGGCGGCCTGTTATGATGAGTCACCGAAGGAGGAAAAAACAAAATACCAGCTAAGTCAAGAAAAAACCAGAGAGGTTGGCAGCTATCGTATTGCAGACCCCTGAACCGATCCACAACAACTAGCAGTAGCCGTGGCAATAGGCAGCCCCCAACATATAATGACGGTGAAGCAAGATGAAAACACTAACACAGATAGAAAGATAGGTTGAGCAAATGATGGGGCCCAAGCTAACTACATAGGACAGGATAGGAAAGCTGCTGTCTGCCATCCGCAAAAACCCTATCAAAATGAGCCAACCGGCTGATAGGAAAAACAGGCCCTGAAGTCGCTAGGCTTCAAAAGACTATATCAGCACTCAGGTATATTCTGAAGACAGAGCAAAGATCAACAGATCAGAGACAAAAATGGAATTCAGCTCACCCCCGGCCGGGGATGGCAGAACTCCCAAAAAACAAGGCAAAACAAAAACACAACTGAAGAGTACAAAGCAGAGCAGAAAAACTTAGCTTTGAGATGCAGGAATCAGACTGGTCTCCAAGAATCCAGCAGGAAAATCACCAGCCAGGAAGAAGGGCGTCGGCAGCCTTATATCCAGTCCTCAATTCCAGCCACCCAGTCATCATCTAGCTGCCCAGGTGTTTGGTAATCAGTCTCACTACCTTCCTTCACTAGAGGAGGGAGTTCATCTGACCTCGATGGTGAAGGGAAAAATGAACTCACAACAGTACCTCCCCCTTGAGGAGGGGTCACCGAACCCTCATCCATGCCACCAGGGCGATCCGGGTGAGCCCAATGAAAGGCACGCACCAATCTTTCAGCATGAATATCAGAGGCAGAGACCCAAGAATTATCCTCCTGACCATAACCCTTCCACTTAACCAAATACTGGAGTCTCCGTCTAGCCAGACGGGAATCCAGTATCTTCTCTACCTCATATTCCATGTTACCTTCAACCAATATAGGGTCAGGAGGTGCCACCACAGGAACTACTGGTTCAACAAACCTCTTCAACAAGGACTTATGAAACACATTATGAATTTTAAATGTGACAGGAAGAGCCAACTGAAAAGAGACCGGATTAATAATCTCCAAAATCTTGTAAGGTCCAATAAATTTAGGCTTAAACTTAGGAGAAGCCACCTTCATAGCGATATTTTTTGATGACAACCAAACCATATCACGCACCTTAAACTGGGGACCAACGGTCCTACGCCGGTTGGAAAACCGCTGGGCCTTTTCCTGGGAGAGAGACAACTTATCCACTACTTGGTCCCAGATCTGGTGCATTCTCTCCACCACAGTGTCAACACCTGGGCAGGCAGAAGGCTCCACCTGCCCTGAAGAAAATCGAGGGTGAAAACTAAAGTTACAAAAAAAAGGTGACATCAAAGTGGCAGAACTAGCTCTATTATTTAAAGCAAATTCGGCCAAGGGCAAAAATGAAACCCAATCATCCTGATCGGCAGAAATAAAACATCTCAAATACGACTCCAAAGTCTGGTTTGTTCTCTCCGTCTGCCCATTGGTCTGAGGGTGAAACGCAGAGGAGAAGAACAACTGAATTCCCAGCTTGGAACAGAAAGTCCTCCAAAATCTAGACACAAACTGAACTCCTCTGTCAGATACAATGTTCTCAGGAATCCCGTGCAAGCGAACCACCTGTTGCAAAAACAAGGGCACCAACTCAGAGGAAGATGGCAACTTAGGGAGTGGTACAAGATGGACCATCTTAGAGAATCTATCACAAATCACCCAAATAACAGTCATTCTGTGAGAGACAGGCATATCAGAGATAAAATCCATTGAAATATGGGTCCATGGCCTCAGAACAAGGTTTAGACGGGAGCAAGTCCCACAGGACTGCACAAAATTCCTGACATCATGAGACAAGGCGGGCCACCAAAAAGACCGACTTACCAGATCTCTAGTACCAAAAATACCTGGATGACCAGCCAATGCAGAGCAATGAACTTCAGACATCACTCTCTTCCTCCACTGGTCAGGAACATACAACTTTCCACTGGGACAACGCTCAGGTTTGTCCTCCTGAAACTCTTCCAGAGCACGTCTCAAATCGGGCGAGATGGCAGAAAGAACTACCCCCTCGCCTAAGATGGTAGCAGGCTTAGTCACAACAGGAGAATCAGCAAGGAAATTCCTAGAGAGGGCGTCTGCCTTGACATTCTTAGTGCCCAGAAGAAAAGAGACCACAAAATCAAAACGTGTGAAAAACAAGGCCCACCTAGCCTGTCTAGGATTCAAGCGCTTGGCCGACTCCAGGTAAATCAAATTTTTGTGGTCAGTAAAGACCACGACTTGGTGTTTGGCTCCCTCCAACCAATGTCTCCACTCCTCAAATGCCCATTTCATGGCCAACAGTTCCCGATTCCCCACATCATAGTTACGTTCGGATGGGGAGAACTTTCGGGAAAAGAAAGCACAAGGATTCATTTTAGATGTCACAGGATCTTTTTGGGACAACACCGCTCCTGCACCAATCTCAGAAGCGTCCACCTCCACCTGAAACGGGAGTGAGACATCAGGTTGCCGCAAAACCGGAGCAGAAGTGAATCTTCGCTTCAGCTCCTGAAAGGAAGAAACAGCCTCCGGAGACCAATTCAGCACATCAGCACCCTTCCTAGTCAAATCCGTCAATGGCTTGGCAATACCAGAAAAATTAGCTATAAATTTCCGATAAAAATTAGCAAAACCCAAAAACTTCTGGAGGGCCTTCAAAGAAGTGGGCTGAACCCAATCATAAAAGGCCTGTACCTTGGCTGGGTCCATTTCAATAGTTGACGGAGACAAAATAAATCCCAAAAATGAAATCCTCTGTACCCCAAAAAGGCATTTCGATCCCTTGACATACAGGGAATTCTCCCTCAAAATCCGGAACACAGTCCGAACATGTTCCACATGAGAGTCCCAATTCTTGGAGAAGATCAAAATATCATCCAGATAGATAATCAAAAATTTATCCACAAAGTCTCGGAATATATCGTTCATGAAGCACTGGAAGACAGAAGGGGCATTAGTGAGCCCAAAAGGCATCACCAGGTACTCAAAATGTCCCTCCGGAGTATTAATCGCCGTCTTCCATTCATCCCCATGCTTAATGCGAATAAGATTATACGCCCAATGAGGTCAAGCTTGGTAAACCAGCAAGCACCTTTAACTCTGGAGAATAGATCAGAAATCAGGGGTAACGGATACTGATATTTAACAGTAATTTTGTTGAGGGCACGATAGTCAATACAAGGTCTTAATGAACCATCCTTTTTAGCCACGAAAAAAAAAACAGCACCTAAGGGTGAAGAGGATGGTCTAATATGACCCCTCTCCAATGCCTCCTTAATATAGGATCGCATAGCCTCGTGCTCGGGTACAGATAAATTGAAAAGCCGACCCTTGGGGAATTTACACCCCGGGTTCAGCTCAATTGCACAGTCATAACTCCTATGAGGAGGCAAAGACGCAGACTCATTCTCACTAAATACATCATAAAAGTCAGCCAAATAGTCAGGAACATCATGCGACTGGGGAGAGGTGGAGAAAACAGGAGCATCACTAAGGGCACACCGACAACCCCAACTCACCACAGACAAAGATTTCCAATCCAGAACTGGATTATGGATTTGCAACCAGGGAAACCCCAGAACAATGGTATCATGCAAATTATGCAACACCAAAAATCTGCAATTTTCTTGATGGTCTGGGGTGACCCGCACCTGGGTCCAAAACTGAGGTTTATTCTTCGCCAAAGGAGTAGCATCAATACCCCTCAAAGGGATAGGCGTCTGCAGAGGTGTCATAGGAAATCCACAACGTTTAGCAAAATCCAAGTCCATCAGGTTCAGAGCTGCTCCTGAATCCACAAAAGCCTTGGCAGAAAATGTGGACAGGGAGCAGATCAGAGTAATTGCCAGAAGAAACTTAGGTTGAACACCACCCACAGAAAACGTGTGTACACAACGTTTCTCTCGTTTAGGGCAGACAGAAATAATATGCGAGGCATCTCCACAAAAAAACACAACTTATTAAGCCTTCTGAACTACTGACGTTGCACCCTAGACAAAACTCTATCACATTGCATAGTTTCAGACATTTGTTCAACAGGTGGCAACATCTCTCGTGTAGTTTTGCGTTCACGTAAATGCCGATCCACCTGAATGGCTAATGACATAGAATCGTCAAGACCAGAGGGAACAGGAAATCCCACCATAGTATCTTTTACAGTTTCTGACAAACCCTTCCGAAAAAGGGCTGCCAAGGCACCATCATTCCAGGTAGTAAGGACCGCCCACTTTCGGAATTTTTGACAGTACAACTCTGCCGAATCCCGACCCTGGCTTAATGCCAACAGGGTCTTTTCAGCCTGATCAATAGCATTAGGTTCATCATACAACAACCCCAAAGCTTGAAAAAATGCGTTCACATTATTCAGAATAGGATTATCAGGTTTCAAAGAAAACGCCCAATCCTGGGGATCGCCGCGCACTAAAGAGATGACAATTTTAACCTGCTGCGCGGAGTTCCCCGACGAGTTAGGCTTCAAGGCAAAGAATAATTTACAATTATTCTTGAAATTCAAGAATTTAGACCGATCCCCAAAAAATACATCAGGAGTCGGAATCTTTGGTTCAGCAGCATGTGAATGAGCAAGATAGGCGGAAATTCCCCGCACTTCAGCAGCGAGCTGCTCCACACGATCAGACAACTGCTTCATCTCCATTGAGAGAAAAATTCCCCCTACGGCCTCAGAGATATAGAGGAAAAAATATGCACACACAAAAAAAAAATTCTGACACTTTTTTTTTTCCATTTTTTTTTTCTACAATTCTCTCCTGCTATTGAGTACCCTAGGATCTGCGGTATGGCTGGTGATTCTGTTATGATGAGTCACCGAAGGAGGAAAAAACAAAATACCAGCTAAGTCCAGAAAAAAACAGAGAGGTTGGCAGCTATCGGATTGCAGACCCCTGAACCGATCCACAACAACTAGCAGTAGCCGTGGGGGGTTCCTACGGTGCCCTAGACCCCTCGATCACAGCCGGAGAACTACATAGCCTAAAGGCAGAAAGGGGAAAAACTAAACTGCCCCAGAGCAGACCCCAAAGCAATAGGCAGCCCCCAACATATAATGACTGTGAAGCAAGATGAAAACACTAACACAGATAGAAAGATAGGTTGAGCAAATGATGGGGCCCAAGCTAACTACATAGGACAGGATAGGAAAGCTGCTGTCTGCCATCCGCAAAAACCCTATCAAAATGAGCCAACCGACTGATAGGAAAAACAGGCCCTGAAGTCGCTAGGCTTCAAAAGACTATATCAGCACTCAGGTATATTCTGAAGACAGAGCAAAGATCAACAGATCAGAGACAAAAATGGAATTCAGCTCACCCCCGGCCGGGGATGGCAGAACTCCCAAAAAACAAGGCAAAACAAAAACAAAACTGAAGAGTACAAAGCAGAGCAGAAAAACTTAGCTTTGAGATGCAGGAATCAGACTGGTCTCCAAGAATCCAGCAGGAAAATCACCAGCCAGGAAGAAGGGCGTCGGCAGCCTTATATCCAGTCCTCAATTCCAGCCACCCAGTCATCATCTAGCTGCCCAGGTGTTTGGTAATCAGTCTCACTACCTTCCTTCACTAGAGGAGGGAGTTCATCAGACCTCAATGGTGAAGGGAAAAATGAACTCACAACAGCGGCCCATTTACAGCTGTACGCTTGTGTTACATTACCCATTTACAGCTTTTCTTATTCTTGTATAATCCATTCTGGGCCTGAGAGCATTTGTGTCTGCCTCCTGAAATATATATGGAGATTCATAATGTTTACACTATACCATATATACCATGTATCTGGTGATACTTTACCCTTTTTCAACTTTTTATTTTATTGTGTAATCCATACTGACCATGTGAGCGTCTGTGAATGACTCATGAAATATATACGGAGATTTACTGTTATCCCTAGACTGTATAGAGCTGTACGCTTCTGATACAGTACCCTATATCTGCTGGTATTTTGGGTCCATTTTCCAAAACATGAGGAAGTATGGTGGAAGAGGACGCAGACGTGGGTGTAAGGGGCCACCTGGTACTGATGGTGGTGGTGGTGCATCTACTGGTAGTGCCAAAAACAAAATAGCAGCTAAGGCAGGAGGTGTTGAGCCTGCATCATGGTGTAGCTCTGGAAGGCCTGGAAGGCTCCCTTTTCTGGGAGTATGTAGACTGCTTTTAAAGCCAGAGCATCAGTAATTGTTTTTGGCTTACATTGCAGAAACAGCCTCCAGCTCTATCGCCTCCTCTTCTGAAGTTTAAAAATTGCAAGCACTGAGTCGTCAGTGCATGCTTCTGGTCAGGAGCAACCCCTTTTCTTGTGTCCTTCACGCACACCAAAAGTGAGGGATGCGGCAGCACACACTTCAGATTACTCCATGGAGCTCTTTTCACATACCATGTCTGGGTTAATTAAAAATGGGGCCCATCATATACTGGAGCATTCCAAATGGGGGACATCAGACACTGGAGCAGCATTTACGGGGCCAATTACACACTGAAGCTTTAGAAATGGGGCCCATTATATATGGAGCATTATTAGGGCCCATCATACACTGGAGCATCATCCATGAGGCCCATCATATACTGGAGCATTACAAATTGGGACATCAGACACTGGACCAGCATTTATGGGGCCCATTATTCAGTGGAGCATTATAAATGGAGCCCATTATATATGGAGCATTATTAGGGCCCATCATACACTGGAGCATCATCAATGAGGCTCATCATATACTGAAGCATTATATATGGGGCAGATCAGACACTGGAGCAGCATCTATGGGGCACATTATACACTTGAGCATTAGAAATGGGGCCCATTATATATGGAGCATTATTTGGGCCCATCATACACTGGAGCATCATCCATGAGGCCCATCATATACTGGAGCATTCCAAATGGGGGACATCAGACACTGGAGCTGCATTTATGGGGCCCATTATACACTGGAGAATTAGAAATGAGGACCATTATATATGGAGCATTATTTGGGCCCATCATACACTGGAGCATCATCCATGAGGCCCATCATATACTGGAGCATTCCAAATGGGGGACATCAGACACTGGAGCAGCATTTACGGGGCCCATTATACACTGGAGAATTAGAAATGGAGCCCATTATATATGGAGCATTATTAGGGCCCATCATACACTGGAGCATCATCCATGAGGCCCATCATATACTGGAGCATTATGTGGAGCTCATCATATACTGTATGGAATATTATATGTGACCAATTATTCTGTATGGAGAAATATATGGGGCTCATTATTCTGCATGGCGCACAATGTAGTGGCCATAATACTGTATGGAGTAATATACTGTCCTTTTTTTGAGCTATTGTACAATTTAAAATAGATCAGTCATGTCATGTAACCAGTGAAGTATTTGTCATTGTACTATACCTATATTTCTGTGCCATATTGGAGCACCATGAGTTGTGGCATGTGTTAAAGGGGCGCACTGACACTCTTTGGCCCAGGGCACATGAAAACCTGGAGCCAGCCCTACCCCCCCGACAACTTTAGCCAAATAACCCCCAGTTTTCAATGCGTAACTATTATTATGAAGTAAATTAAGGTTGACAAGCTTCAGTAATAAGAATTGATGTTTTTGGCATTGAAATGGGCACTGTAGGTGAGTTTACTGTCCTCCACTCCCTGCCAACTTTGCTTCCCCATTGACTTGCATTGGGTTTCGTGTTTCAGTCGGCCTCCAACTTTTCCCTATAGTCGGCCGATTTCGTTTGACCAAACTTTTGCAAAAGTCGGGTTTCATGAAACCCGACTCAACCCTAAAAAAGGCAAAGTCGCTCATCTCTATTAGCAAGCAGTGTGAATGGTAACCATGTCATTCAACTATTGATCTGAACTAGCCTGCATGTATTTCACTCCATTCAATGTAAGCAAGCAGTGTGAATGGTAACCATGTCATTCAACTACTGATCTGAACCAGCCTGCATGTTTTTCACTTCATTCAATGTTAGCATGCAGTGTGAATGGTACCCATGTCATTCAACTTCTTTGCTATAATTCATCTGTTACATTGTTCTCAGTACTTACTGTTGTTCCATGGGAGGGGAACTCTGTAGATGTTATCTCAGGAGAGGTGTATTAAGGCCCCGTTACATTTAGCGATGCACCAGAGATCCCGACAACGATACGACCCGGTCAGGATCGCTGGTGCATTACTAAACGGTCGCTAGTGAGCTGCCAAATAGGCAGATCTCACTTGCGATGCAGCAGCGGTCGGCGGTCGATACTTACCTGTCAGACGCGGCGATGATGACTTCTGCTCGCGTCCATAGCTCGCTCGTCGGCGCCAGCAGGAAGCCGACGACGAGAAAACGGCCCAGGGCGTTCTCGCGCGATCAGCGATAACCAGCCGGGGAGCCGGTCGGAGGTGAGTGTCACATGTAGCGAGAACGCTAGTGATATCGCTGCTGCATCACAAAATCGGTGACGCTTTAGCGATATTGCTATGTGTAAAAGGCCCTTTAGCATAGAGATGGAATGACGTCTGCGTCTTTGATCATCTATTGCACACCAGGATGTGTGGAGCAGCTGTTGCTAATTTATAACTAAGTAGCTCCCACAATCCCTCTCTCCTGGCCCTGTATTGGGGTGTATAAATTTAAAATCATTCTAAGGGGAACACGCAAGTGAGGGGTCGCACGCATTAAGCAAAGCATCGCATTAGCTAAGCTTCCAGCAAAAGACAGTTACTCCATGACAGTTAGTCATGGCAGGAGTCAGGTAACCCACACATTGCTCTCCTTTTTAACCATGTCCTTTATTTCTATCCTCCTGTGTTCCCTTGCTATCCATATTCACTGCCCCATCCCCCCTCCATCACCACTCATACACATCAGCCCCTCTATACTTTCCTCTCCGATATACAGTTCCCATGCACGTCTCACCTTCCTGAAAAACCTCAGCCCTTCTTGCCCAAACACATTACACAAAAAAACTTCTAACATTTCAAAGAACTACTTGCTCTTTATTTATCTACTTCTACTGATTTCAGGGGACATCTCCCCCAACCCCGGTCCACCATCCCCCAACCTCAACCCCTACCCTACCCCATATCAAAACCATAATAATCTTATTAATATTACTTGCACTCCTTCATCTCCTTCTTTCAATTGTGCCCTCTGGAATCCCCGGTCTGTATGAAACAAACTTCCTTTCCTGCACAGCTACTTTTTGAACAACTCTCTGAATCTGTTTGCCCTCACTGAAACCTGGATTCAGGACTCTGACACTGTCTCCCCTGCTGCCATTTCCCATGGTGGCTTACAATTCACCCATTCCCCGAGACTAACAAGCAGACCTGGTGCTGGAGTCGGCTTACTCCTGTCCCCACAATGCACCTTCCAGGTCATCTCCCCAGTTCCATCACTCTCATTCCCTTCTTTTGAGGTCCACACCATCCTTCCTTGACCACTTCTCAGCCTGGCTGCCGCACTTCATGTCCTCAGAACTACCAACCTTTATCTTGGGAGACTTCAACAACCCAATTAACAGCCCCACTTCCACAGCTGCATCCCAGATTCTATCACTAACCACTTCTCTTGGCCTCTCACAGCTCTCAGCCTCTGAGACACACAAAGATGGTAACACCCTTGACCTGTTCTGTGTCCAGCTCTGCTCAATCTCCTACCTAATTAACTCACCGCTCCCCCTCTCTGACCACAACATTCTCTCCTTCAAGCTCACAAATCCTCGCCCACCCCAGCACACTCCTACCTATCACACATTCAGAAATCTAAAAGCCATTAACCCTCAGACACTTTCAGACTCCCTACAATCTTCCCTGTCCCCAATCTCCTCTTTTTCCTGTCTGGATCTGGCTGTTCATCACTACAACAACACTCTTAGAAGCACCCTTGACCAGGTAGAGCCCCTCGCCTTCAGAACCTCCAAACACAGAGTAAAACAGCCCTGGCTCACATCTCAAACTCGACTTCTCCAGCGATGCTCTAGGAGTTTTAAACGCCAATGGAGAAAAACCCGCACACCAGCAGACTTCATCCACTTCAAGTTTATGTTAAGAACCTATAACTCTGCCCTTCACCTCGCCAAACAGACCTACTTCACCACCCTGATCTCCTCACTAGCCAACAACCCCAAGAAACTTTTTGACACCTTTACTCCCTCCACAGGCCAAAAGCACAAGCCCCTATCACAGACATTTGTGCATATGACCTGGCCTCCCACTTTATAGGGAAAATAGATAATATCCGTCAGGAAATCCCCTCCCAACCACCAAGTACTGTGACTCCCATCCCTCCCTGCATTTCCCCTGGCTCACTTTTCACATTTGATCCCATCACAGAAGAAGAAGTCTTCAGACTCCTCTCTTCTTCTCGTCCGACTACATGCACTACCGACCCCATTCCCTCACATCTCCTCCAGTCTCTCTCTCCAGTCGTCACAACTCACCTAACTACAATCTTTAATCTCCCCCTCTCCTCGGGCATTTTCCCATCCTCCTTCAAACACTCTATCGATACTCCATTACTAAAGAAATCTGCTCTCGACCCATCCTGCACAAACAACTACAGACCAGTCTCTAATCTCTAAACTTTTGGAGAGCCTAGTCTACTCCCGCCTTACCCGTTACCTCTCCACTCACTCCCTCCTAGACCCTTCACCGTCCAGCTTCCGTCCCCAACATTCAACTGAAACTGCACTCAAAGTTACCAATGACCTTCTGACAGCAAAATGTAGCAGTGAACACTCTCTGCTCATTCTTCTCAACCTTTCTGCAGATTTCAACACTGTTGACCACTGTCTCCTACTATCTAGGCTCCAGTCACTAGGCATTAAGGACACCGCTCTCTCCTGGTTCTCTTCCTATCCTTCTGACCGGTCCTTCAGTGTTTTCTTTGCTGGCTCCACGTTATCTCTTTTTCCTCTCGCTGTCGGGGTACCTCAAGGCTTAGTCCTTGGCTCCCTTCTCTTCTCTACATGGCCCCAATTGGACAGACCATCAGCAGATTTTGCTTTCAATACCATCTTTATGCTGATGACACACAACTATACACGTCATCCCCCGACCTTACCCCCATGGTACTACAGAACGCCAGTGACTGTATGTCCGCAGTCTCCAACATCATGTCCGCTCTCTATCTGAAACTTAACCTCTCAAAAACTGAACTTCTTCTGCTCCCGCCATCTGCTATTCTCCCTAAATCTGACATTTCCCTCACCATAATAACACCCCGGCAGCAGGCGCGCTGTCTGGGTGTTGTGTTTGACACCAACCTCTCCTTCAAATATACAATCTCTTGCCCGCTCTTGCCACTTACACCTAAAGAACATCTCCAGAATCCACCCTTTTCTCACCATGGAAGCAACAAAAACCCTCACTGTCGTATTGATCCACTTCCGCCTGGACTACTGCAAAGCTCTATTAATTGGCTTCCCCGTTACTTGACTTTCCCCCCTACAGTCCATACTTAATGCAGCAGCCAGGGTCATCCATCTGGCTAATCGGTACTCGGACGTGTCTGCTCTTCGCCAAACGTTACACTGGCTGCCCATTCATTATAGGATCCAATTCAAAGTGCTTGTTCTCACCCATAAAGCTCTCCACAGTGTGGCACCTCCCTACATCTCCTCCCTCATTTCTGTTTATCGGCCTAACCGACCACTGTGCTCTGCAAACGACTTTCGACTAACCTCTGCACTAATCCGCACCTCACACTCCCAACTCCAAGACGTCTCTCGCGCTGCGCCAATCCTCTGAAATGCTCTACCCCAAGAAATTAGGACTATCCACAATTTGCAGTTGTAGGCGCTCCCTCAAAACGCATTTGTTCTGAGCGGTCTATCACGTTCACTAATCAAAGTCATTTTATGTGTAAGTGTGCGTGTGTAGCCCATTCACTGTATCTATCCCCCACTCCCTCAAGATGGCTGGACCATCATTGTAAATACATCCTTGTAAATGTAGGGAAGGTGACCTGATGGACGGACGGACTTGTCAGAATAGAGAAAGGAAGGTTTGTACACTTTAGACAGGTGTCAGTTATTACAGTGGGGAATCAGCTAGGAAAGTGTAGTGGACGTGCAGTACCTTGAGTTGACCATTAGAGGGCAGGGAGGAGTGTGAGCATAGGACTTGACATCAGCTTAGGGCTTAAGAAACCGTTGGTCATGGAGTTATAGGGAACCGGGAAAGATATAAATTTGACAGGAGGGTTCCAGAAAGTTCCAGTCCCCAGGGGGAGCTCAAGTGACGAGGACACTGTGACAGTTGTGGCACTGTGAGGAAAACCCAACCAGGGGGACTGAGGAGAGAGAAAGTCAGGGGGGTGGTCCTGACACGAAGACCGCAATATAGATGAGGCATAGAAGTACAGCGTACCGTATTGAGGAAGACGTCTGACCAGTAAAATTACTGTTGGTTTACGGGCCTAAGGCGGCCACAGTGACGGACCTGTCAGGAGCGTCAATAAGCAAAAAGGGACGGTACGTACATATACGTCCCTGGTGAAGAGTACGGTGTGTAATGTGTATTGTAACCGGAGAGCCTTGAAGAAAATTGCGGTGTGCTGAGAGGCCATCAGGTGGACGGCGAGAGAATAAAACTTGGACCTGTTGCACCCTAAACCTGCCTCCAAATTGTCTCTGTTACGTCTCTAAAAGAGGGACCACCCCCCAGTCAGGCCCACCAACCCTACATAAATACACACCTGTACTTTGTATCTTCCCCACCACATTGTAGATTGTAAGCACTCACGAGCAGGGTCGTCTTATTTTGCTTTAATTATTATATTGTGTTTATTTCTGTTAATGTTGATGATTATGGCTTACAGCCAATGAAAACCCAAAAGTCATTATCTCAGTAAATTAGGAATACTTTATAACACCAGCTTGGAAAAATGATTTTAAAATCCAAAATGTTGGCCTATGGAAATGTATGTTCACAGTGCATTCACTTGAATTGCTGTGCTGCCTCTCCATTTAGCCAGAATTAATATGGGCCAGGTGGATAAAATTGTATATGCCATGTTTCATATGTATGTGTGGTGCCCCTTAGGGTTCAGTCACTACAGAGGTACTTCACCTCAGCTAGAAGGGTGGTACTCCGCTCTCCAGTAAGGAGGGGGCACTAACCAGAACCCACACATCCAACACTGTACGTCTCAGGGCCTGGGAGTAACTAGGTAGAGGGTATGGGTGGAGGAAGTAGATAAGGGTAGGACAGCTGGAGATAAAGCTGACAGCTGGAAGTGGAGAGTTGTCATGGTAATAGGAGTCAGTTGGAGGAAAGGAGAGAGTTGGTGCTGGGGACTGAAGGAGAGAGGAGCACGACCCTAGACTAGCACAGCATGAGAGAAAGTAGGAGAGAAAGAAGGGGTCCTAGGGGAATGGGAAGTGAGGAATCCACCCGTGGTGCCCAAATTCACGCTGACTGTAGTCACATGGAAGGACCAGGTCACAGTAGGGGACCAGCCCCAGACTAGTGGAGAAATTAAGGACTCAGCTAGCATACCGGAGGCTGCAGTATCTGCATGTGCTGCAGCCACATCCGTACACAATCGCTGAAAAGGCAGCCATATAGGATCAAGGGGACGTAGAGTACGTCGCCTCACAGGATCCGTGGCTGCTGGCTCAGGAAACTGTGTGTGAAGGCGCAGGGCAGGAGAAGAGGGAGCCAGTGCAGTGAGACGGCCAGGGACGGAACATCTGAAGGGGGTTCTGACACGGTGTACCCCAAATTACTTGAGAGCTGGCTGGACCACCAACCCGGATGACACAGCACCCCGGCTGGGGAATGTAACTGGAGAACTGTGAGTAAAAGTGTGGAAACTGCACTTCGCTGTGTCCTCGGATTTATTTTCTGTGTCACCTGCCTTGCACCACAACCACCATCATCATCTCTAACACTTATAACTGCCTTGGGGCTTAGCTCTGCCCGTGGAGAGTTGTAACAACTCTGCTGCATCACCAACAGCCCCAGCGGTCTCTTTTGCAGTGTCGGCTATTACCTTCATTGCCAAACACCACGGGGGGTTGTCACGAATTATCCCCATCTTTATTCCCTAAAATCATCTTCCTTATTTTCATTGCATGCCCAGTGCCACGGACCGGGTCACTGCTGCCGTGACATCCCCTTTAAGAACTGACCGGCCTGGTGCCGAGTACCCTCGGCCCTAGCGGGCGATGCATATGTATAGGTAGCTAAATTTGTGATGGGAAATAAGACATTAACTAGAGGTGTGCCCAATGCTATTGCATCGGGAGGGAAGTGTGTGTGTGTGTACATGTGTGTGTGTACGTACATGTGTGTGTATGTGTGCGTGTCTGTGTGTCCCGCAGCTGCCTGCCCACCCACCTCCGTGCAGTCACAGCCATGTGTGTATGCGAGTATGCGTGTGTGTATGCGAGTATGCGTGTGTGTATGCGAGTACACGTTTGTGTATGTGAGTACGCGCTTGTGTATGTGAGTACGCGCTTGTGTATGTGAGTACGCATGTGTGTATGTGAGTACGCGTGTGTGTATGGGAGTACGTGTGTGTGTGTATGTGAGTACGTGTGTGTGTATGTGAGTATGTGTGCGTGTATGTGAGTACGTGTGTGTGTATGTGAGTACGTGTGTGTGTATGTGAGTACGTGTGTGTGTACGTATTTGTGTGTACGTACGTGTGTGTATGTATGTGTGTGTACGTACGTGTGTGTGTACGTGTGTGTGTACAGGTGTGTGTGTGAGTATGTACATGGTAGGCAGGCAGCGGCGGGTCCAGCGGGGGGGTCCGTCGGCGTAGCCAGCAGCGGTAGGTCCAGCGGCGGCGGTGGGGGGGGTTCAGCGGCGGCAGGTCCAGTGGCGGGGGGTCCTGGCGGCAGCCAGCAGGCAGGAAAGACCGCAGCTTGTGTGAGTACGTGTGTGTATATATGTGAGTACGTGTGTGTGTGTGTATGTATGTGAGTGAGTACGTGTGTGTGTATGTGAGTACGTGTGTGTGTGTATACGTGTGTGTGTATGTGAGTGTGTGTGTGCGTACATGTGTGTGTATGTACATGTGTGTGTACATGTGTGTGTGTGTACATGTGTGTGAGTATGTACATGGTGGGCAGGCAGCGGCGGGTCCGGCGGGGGGTCCAGCGGCGTGGCCAGCAAGCGGCGGGTCTAGCGGCGGCGCTGGGGGGGTTCAGGTCCAGTGGCGGGGGGTCCTGGCGGCAGCCAGCCGGCAGGAAAGACCGCGGCTTGCGGCCTGTGCACAGGCCACAAGCCGCGGTCTTTCCTGCCGGCTGTGACGGAAGTAGGTGTGTGTTCATGCAGCGGCAGGTCTGGCGGGGGGTCCATCGGTGGCGGGTACAGCAGCGGCTGCGGCGGGGGGGTCCAGCGGCGGTGGGTGGGTCCCGGAGGTGTCCCGCTGGTGGTACTGTGGAAGGGCCTGGTACCACCAGCAGGTGCCATATTGAAATACCCATCACTTGGGTATTTCAATATGTGGTCGGCGTACTTCCGGTCAGTGCGGTAGATTGTGGGATTCGGGGACATCCAGACGAAAGTGGATGACGGACAATTTAAGGCAATTATTTATATAGATGTCTACAACCTGGGACTTCTTTCCTTTGTAATATCTCTTGTACATTTTATAAGCACTGCTTAATTGCTGAATAATTATAAAATGTAATAGCTTTGTTCCTCTTGCTCTATAAATGGCACCCTTGAAGCCTCATGGGGTTCACCGTTACCTATAGCAGGCATCCAGTTGGCTTAAAATAAGCAACTGGCGGAAGCTAGCTTTGGTTATTGTGGAGTATGAGGGGTGAGAGGACTATGCATATCAGGATTGGGGGGTGAGGGGACCATGCATATCAGGATTGTGGGGTGCATTATTGCATTATTATTAAAGCTTCATAAATAACCTACATACATATTCTAGAATACCCGATGCATTAGAATCAGGCCACCATCTAGTACATATATATTTATATATACTATATGTGTCTGCATATATATATAAATATACATATTTATATATACATATATATATATATGCAGACACACATATATATATATATACTGTATTCATACCTATGTGTAGAATTCTCCCTGGACTGTTGCTGGTCGAGGCTGGAATTGGATGTGTACAGTATATACTATATTTACTGAGAAAAAACCCACTACCTTGCCTAATAGGTGACTCTTTCATCACTCTTCAGTTAATTATGTGATTGTCGTGCCAAATTGGTGGCAGCAGTGGGATATCTTTCTGATCTCCCTGACAAACATTATTTTTCCCTTTGGATAGATAACTTTCTATGATTATGTTGAAATGTTGATACTGACAGTAGCTGTAGAGTGATAGGGAAAAGAGAAGGCACGCTGCAGCAGCCGGCTTATCTGTGTCTATGACTGGCTGCAAGACCAAACCGGCGTCCTTACACCTCCTTTAACATATTTGAATCTATTTTTTGATTTGTAGACATTACTCTTTTTCTGGAATTGTTATTTATAGTGATATAAACAGCATGTAACATAATAAACTGCTCCATTTACAGTTTTTTAGATGACTGAGCACATGTTATTGAGGCCTCCACACAGCAGTTACATACTTGGATGTTTAATAGCACTGATCATTTATGGCATTACATCTTACCCAAGTTCTGAAACAAATCAGATATGCATTTATATTCCCGCTGTTACTTGCAAAGCCTCGTACATCAGTAAAAGTGCTTCTTACACTGGTTATTGGAGCATGGCATAAACAAGTGTAAATCAATACATTAAAGCATATGTTCACCTTTGAGCACCAGTTACAGTTTACAAAAAGAATTAATGTCATGGAGAGTTTTTTGTAAACACATTAAATTACTTCTATATTCATACTAAGTTGAAAACTTGTATAAAGCTCTTAACCTGCTATCACATTATTGCTGGCATTGAAATGTATAAATAGGGAGAGTACGGTAGCGAGTTGATAATACCAATAATTGCTGAATCTATGCCCCTTGTCTGTCAAATTAACCAGTGCTGCTGCTTTTCCAATAGTTTAATTAAATGAATGCTATTCAGGCTGTGGTATTGTATGGGTAGACAGCACCCAGGAAAAGGTAAATGTTTTGGACCCCCTAACCTTGAAACTGTTAGCACTCCCTTAATCCAGTATTGGACGCTTTATTCCAGCAAGCATTTGAGGAAAATATTGATGTTAATTATAGTTTGCATTATGGCATCTTAGCTTTTTTCTTTTCCTTGCTGAAATAAGACATGACATTTTAAAAAATAATAAATTATACATTCTTCTATTGGTCTTCTTTTTTTTAAAAATTTTTTATGTAAAATGTTTTGCACCTTAAAACTTAGGCCCCTTAATCCTACAATTAGTCCTAAGCCTAACCCTGAGCTTCATTCTGTGGGCTATTTGGCCCTCCAACCACGTTATGCTATTGTGATCATACTTGACATTAAAATGAATGCACAACTTGTCACTAGATAGGTGATAAAATTATGATCGTTGAGGGGCCATCCACTGGGACTACCACCATTTACTGTTTATATGAGTGGTAGTGGCACATGCTCGCTAAGGCGCTCTTCACACATCCTGATTACGCCGGTACTGGAAAAAACGGTAGAGGAGATATAAGTGTTGCGTGTCAATATGCCATCCATGTGTATGTACGTTTCATCCATGTGAAATCTGGGTGCCGTCCAAGTGCTGTCCGTGTGACACAAAAAAGATTAAAATGCCTTGCAGAAAAAAAATGATTTTAATGAATTAAAGTAATTTTATGCTAAAATTACTTGGGATCCCCCTATTTTTTATAACCAGCAGAGGTAAAGCAGAAAGCTGAGAGGTGATATTTTCAGGCTAGGAAGGTTCATAGTTATTGGTCCCTTTCCTGCCTAAAAATAGAATCCCGCAGCTGCCCCAGTAGTGCCAGTTCTGGCTCTTAACCTTGGCTCTTCCTGATTACCTTTGTGCATTGCCAGTTGGGTTAATGCTAGTTGGGGTTGATTTCAGCTGTGAATTATCCAAAAACACAACTGACATCAAGCCCGGGTGTTAGTAATATCAAGGTGACTATTAAACAAAGAAAAAAACACACACATAAATACTTCTGTAATGATAATGTAAAGTGTCATGTATTTTTCCCCATTATCACACCTTCCGGACCATTCCAGAATCTGCTATTCACATACTGAACTCTGCTATGCCAGTGGTGAGGGTTTGACCCCCTTTTCTTTTCCCTTTGCCTGTCATGCCTGCAAATTTCTGCTCACTCACAGACTGTGACACTGTCCACCCCCCTTGCTCCCCCCCTCGGCCTGCACACACTCAGTGTAACCTGAGATACCAGTGAGTGATTTATCTCCTCCCAGCTGGGAGCCCCTTTGTCTTTCCACCATTTGAGGACTTCTCATAATGAGAATCTAATCATTTGGTCATAAAGCAATGTGAGGTTGTGATAGAAAAATAAAAACTACATATCCGGGACGTTCTTCAACGGGACTATTTAGCCTGTGTTTTCCCCAGTTCCAGCTTCAGCAAAATCTGAGATGTGGATTCCTGCGCAGCAGGGGCAGCCCGATGCTTCGTGTTTGGTTTTGAATGAATGCCAGCGACAAGCTGAATAAGATGATAATATGTGCGTTTCTATACGAGGTACCCTCTGCAAGATGATTATTATAGTTTCCTTAGTCAGATTGTAACTCTGAAAGCAGGGGGAGGACTGTCACAAGCCAGCCCCTTTAGTGATGTCACAAACCCAGGGGTATAAGTCACCTGCACTCAGGACAGCCCTCATTCTAGCCTGGGAAACTGCTGCATCCAGACTGCTCAATGCATTGTGACATCTGGCTCCTCCCACCAGCATGGTTTTGCCTGAAATGATCTAAGTAACATGTGAGTGCCTCCTTTCTTCTGTTAATCCTCTTTTTATTTGTAATTGCTGTGTACATAATTTAATTGTCTCATATTGTAAAATCTTTTTATATCTTCTGTAAACACTGCCTATCTTTTGGGAATAAAATATAAAATTATTAGTTCCATCTCCATGTTTTATACCGAACTTTTACGTACCTGAGGTAATTACGCTACTAATTTGGGCTGGCTTCGTACCCCTTTATTAATTTTAAATATTACTAGAGAAATCGGAAGCTGGTGGCATTGAAGTGTGCTCTGGGCTAGGTAGGCTAGCTAGAAGTGACAGAAAGGGCTTTATAAGCTGATTGTCTGGCTGTGGCCAGAGCCTTTATAATTCCCTCGCTGCGGCATGCCTAATAGCCAGTGCACAACAAGTAGCCCGTCCGGTGACTAATTATCCTAGGTGCAGTTCCCTGACTGACCTGAGGGTAAGGGGACGCCGGAGAGCTGCAAATTCCAAAGCGGAACTGGAAAGTGGGATAAACAAATCCCGGCAGTTTGTAACATGTTTTGGCAGAAGTGGGATAACTAAAATAAGCCCTTGCGGTAATTGTTAGGTCAAGACTAGCTTGCTGTTTTTCATCACATTGTTGGCAGCAGTGGGATAACTAAGATAAGCCCCCCTGCACATGTGATAGCCGTGTGCAGCCAAAGGTCATACACCCCCTATCCCGTACAACTTCATTAAAAAAACACTCCCCAACTCTTTCAATTAATTGAAAAAAAAAACACCATGTCCGACATATTCCAGGGAATCTGATGTAGTCCACAAATGGAAACCTGAAAAACATAAAAGACTGCCCCGTGAGCCTGGAGTGGCTGCTGCTAAAGCCTATGGAGCCTCAGAACAATGCGTCATAGACTTTGGATATCAGATTCGGGGAATGCTGTGGGGAGCGCTGGAATATGTTGAACCTGTTTGGGAACTTTTTCTATAATAAATTAGTGACTGGGGGACATTGTCTTGTTTTTGTTGTTCCTTTTTATGTTTTTTTTCAGGTTTCCATTTGTGGACTATGTCGGATTCACTGAACTATGTCGGACCTGGGATTCTTCTTTTTTTTCCTAAATTAGTGAACCAGAGAAAAAGTTGGGGAGTGTTTTTTTAAATAAAGTATTTTTGTGTGTGTTTGTTTTTTCTTCTTTTTAGTACTGAGTTAGGGGGGGGGGCTGACAGACACCTCTTCTCTCAGTACTAACACCCACCCCAGGGCTTGTGTTTATGGACAATTCACAGATGTCTTTAACCCCAAACATGATAACTTTGATTGCCAAAGCAATGTGAAAACACAAATATGTGGGCAGTCTCATAGATAAATAATGGGTGTGCGTGTGTACGTATCGGAAACAGGGATGTGTGAAGAGGGCTTAACACTTTATTCACATATTCACTAGTGATGAGCGAGTATGCTCGTTGCTCCGGTTTTCCGAGCATGCTCGGGTGTCCTCCGTGTATTTTGGCGTGCTCGGAGATTTAGTTTTCATCCTCTTATCTGCATGATTTGCGACTGCTAGACAGCTTGAATACATGTGTGGAATGCCTGTCTGTTAGAGAATAAGATAAGACAACGAAAACTAAATCTAATATTCACTACAGCTGTTAGGTTGCTTCTGGATCGTAGGGAGTCTCGGCATGTTAAAAATGTTATTTATGAGAAAAGCTTTTTAATGCCATATTAACTACATTTTGTTCCTAACATTTTATCTGAGCTTCAACTGGTTAGATCTTATTGTATGAAATGTAAACATCACAGCTCAGTAGCTGGTCCATATTATTTAAAGTGTCATGGAATGTGTTTTTAGAGCTTATTTATTGATTTGCCTTCTAGAAAATTCTAGAAAAGGCACCGATTCTGGAATATATATAAAAATGAACTAAAATTCTCCTTATAATTACATAGTTTGGGATCCAAGCCAATTGGGTTTATGTGCAATTTCGGCCCCATGTCAGTGGGAGCAGAAATGGGCATTCTTCCTAGGATTGTTTAGTATAGGACTTTTTTTCTCCTTTTTATTTTTATAATTGTTTCTAGAGAATCCAGTTTGATGAAACATGACCAGAGGCCTGCAGTGCTTGAGTAACTGGATTTTTCAACAATGATGATAATAAGGCTTTTTTACCTGCGTCTTTTAGATGTGAAAATAATTGTTTATACACATTTCATTTATATCTATTATTTCCTTATATTAAGCACTGTACCTTTTGTTTTATTAAAGCCTAAGAAACAAAGTGGTTGCTTGTAGATGTGACCTGTGTATGACTTGTACATTGTGTGGATGGCATTGAGACTTACCACCCTTTTTGTAAGTGGTGGCAGCATTGGTTGTCTTGGATGTGTGGATCGGTTGAGGGACTCTAGGGGCCCACCCAACAGTTATATGCAAATAACTGTCAGTCATTATCCCCATTATAGTGGAACATCAACTGTAAAACACAGGCGGCTCCTGCACATCTACTGTGCACCCCCATAACTTGGATGTATAATTGCGGTAATTTACATTAATGGGGTTCTTTGGTTAAAACAAGTTATCACCGATCCATGGGCTCTACAGGATAGGTGATCGCTTAGGTCCGACCATTAGAAACTACACCGATCGGAAGAATGAGGAAGTTGTATCGTTGATAGGACACTTATCCCCATTTTAAAATGGAGCGGCAGGTGAGATGTCTGACCACGGCACCACTCATTCTCTTTGGGGCTTCCAGAAAAAAAAGGGCGGAAACTGAGGGAATGAATGGATTAGTGGTCAAGTCGGACATGCCACTCTAGTCTAATGGGGATGAAAAGTTCCACATTTTGCTGAATGGGTCCAAGTAGTCAGACCCCCACCAATCAATACGTTATCACTTATCCTGCAGAGAGGTGATTACCTTTTTTCACAGGAAAACCCTGGTAAGTGCATCTCTGCCCGCTGTGTTTCAAATATCTAATCTCTAAAGAATCTTCTCCTAATTAATATCAGAGAAAACAAATGACTACAATACACAACACAATCCACTATAAAGACCAATACTACCACATACAGGAAAGAAATACCACCACACCATGACCAGACCACATATTACCACCACATAGTGATTAAATAATACAACATACAAGGAACAAATACCGCCACACCATGACCAGACCACATAGTGATTGAATAATACCACATGCAAGGAAAAAAAACAGCCACACCATGGCCAGACCACATATTACCATCACATAGTGACCAAATAATATGACATATTGCCAGCATATAGGGACCAAATAATAACACGTACAAGGAGAAATACTGCCACACCGTGACCAGACAACAAATTACCAACACATAATGACCGAATACTACAATATTAATCATGAATACAAACCACAATACTAACACTGTTATTGTCCCATTGATATTATGCACAGGAGCTCTGTATATAGTGTCAGGGTAGAGGTAAAACAGTGATCACCAGTGACATTATACACAGGAGCTCCTGTCAGTGTACAGGTAATACAGTGATCACCAGTGACATTATACACAGGAGCTCTGTATATACTGTTAGTGTACAGGTAATACAGTGATTACCAGTGACATTATACTCAGGAGTGCTGTACACAGTATATAGTGTACAGTGTGCATTTTCATGTAATACATTGACTCACCAGTGATGTCTGTAGTTGAAGTCGCTTCCAAAGCACTATTCCCCTGACTTCTACATTACGTCCAATGAAGACAAAAGTGACCTAGTGCCACCCTGCACAGTAATAGGGTCGCCTTTTTGTCCCCTCCATGGAAAACAGTTTCCTAAAAAGTAAATTATATTACAGTATTAATAATGTCCCTAACTGGACACTAAAGAAATTATGTTCCCCACTTGTCACCATAAATATAGAATGTTCCTCTTTCTGGCCCTCAAACAGTAATTACGTCCCTCATCCTGGCCCCCTTTATTTAATAATCTTGCCCAGCCTGGCACCCTTTATTTTATAATATACCCCTAGATATCCATCCTGTCCCCCAGCTATACATACTAGCCCTCATATGTCCCTTGTCCTGCCCCCCATATATCTCTTCTGGACCCCCATATATTCTTCCTTGTCACTTGTCCTCGCTGCCCCATATATCCATCCTGGCCCCCTCATATACATGCATCCTGGCTCCCCATATATATGCATCCTTGTCTGTTGTCCTACCCTCATATATCCATCCTGGCCCCCAATATATGCAACCTAGCCCCCATATATATCCATCCTGGGGCCTCCCCATATATACATCCTGGCCCCCCATATATCCATCCTGCCCCCCATATATGCATCCCGGTCTCTTGTCCTGCCCCCCCATAAATCCATCCTGGCCCTCCATATATATGCATCCTGGCTCTACCATATATATGCATCCTGGTTCCCCATATATCCCATCCTGGTCCCTTGTCCTGGATCCCCCATATATGCATCCTGGCCCACCATATATATGCATTCTGGCCCCCCATATATATGCACCCTGGTCCCTTGTCCTGCCCCCCATAAATCCATCCTGGCCCCCCATATATATGCATCCTGTCTCTACCATATATATGCATTCTGGCTCCCCATATATATGCATTGTGGACCCCATATATCCATCTTGTCCCCCCATATATCCATCCTGGCCCTTGTCCTGCCAGCCCTATATATCCTTCCTAGCCCCCCATATGTATCCATCCTGGCCTCTTGTCCCTCCCACCCATATATCCATCCTGGCTGCCATTATGTATCCATCCTGGCCCCTTGTCCTGCCCCCCATATATCCATCCTGGCTCCCCACATGTATCCATCCTTGCCCCTTGTCCTGCTCCCACCCCATGAGTATCCATCCTGGACCCAATGTGTATCCATCCTGGCCCTCATGTGCATACATCCTGACCCCTTGTCCTTCCCCCATACATCCATCCTGGCCCCCCATATGTATCCATCCTGGCCCCTTGCCTTGTCCCACATGTATATCCATCCTGGACCCCGATGTGTATCCATCCTGGCCCCCAATGTGTATCCATCCTGGTCCCTTGTCCTGCCCCCCATATACCCATCTTGACCCCCATGTGTAGCCATTCTGGCCCCCCCATGTGTATCCATCCTGGCCCCCATATGTATCTATCTTGGCCCCCATGTGTATCCATCCTGCCCCCATGTGTATTCATCCTGGCCCCCATGTGTATTCATCCTGGCCCCCCATATGTATCCATCTTGGCCTCCCATGTGTATCCATCCTGGCCCCTTGTCCTTTGTTCATGCACACACACACAGAGAGAGGAGAAAAAAAAGAAAAGATTCATCTTACCTTCCTGTGCTCCCAGCGCCAGGCGGCGTCCTCCTCTACAGGTCCAGTGCGCTCATAGTAAAATGGCCGCTGACATAGCAGAGACCGGTGGTGAATGTGTGCGCCTGTTGCATGTGGGACATGACACTGACGTCATAAGCCAGTGACGACAGGCGTACACTCCTCAGTATTAATCAGGACGTGCACCAGGCCGTTCAGGTAATGAACGCTGCACCCCTGCATATACTCTGCTTGTGCTTTTAAAGGGTCTGTGCCACTAAAAACCGCAGCCTTTTTTTTCCTTCTTCTCCTTCTCTCCTTCCCACAGCCAAAAGGCCCACCGGGGATTTCCCCAATACCCTGCCAGGCCAGTCCGAACCTGGTCATGTCACAGAAGCAGAAAAGAGCCTGTCCGTGATGATAATCAAATCAGTTAATGTACAAAATCAACAGCAGGTAGCCTAAAACAGTAAGGCAAATCTCAAGAAACTTTTTAACTATATAAAAAGAAAAAGACAAGGTCTATACAGGTAAATCCCCTAAATAATGGTAATGTTCTGCCTTCCTCCACGTATGGTGCTGTGTGGATTTCAGCATAGAGCTAAACCTCTTCCACTTCCCCAGTAAACAGACTGTATGGATGCTTAAGTCTATACTTATTGAGGTGATGAAGTAAATATGGTAACAGTGGACGATAATTGTGGATGATATTGTGTGATCACAGAGTGGATGGTAATGGAGTGGTAAAAACTACAAGGAATTAACAGCATATCAGTACTTGGCACATTACAGCATGATATAGGATGCAATAACATGAATAACAGGAACATTACAGAGATAGCACATAACACAGCATGACACAGAGATACAGCTAACATGGCTATCTAGAGCGAGTTCAGGCTGCCAGCATTGCACTACTTATACAAACATGTATCTATCTGCATACAGTGAAAACAACAATATGATACAAAGCACAACATGCTTAACTAATGTACACAGTATGCTACACGGTGGCTGCATAACTGTTCTAACACAAACATGTAAGTACATTTGACCCTCACCGTAATCCGCTTGTCAGGAGCAGCAATTTGTAAGGAGAGAAAGCCAGGAACACGTGTGTAAGACTCAAAGGTCTGGGGGAAAAAGTCTGCAAGCCTTCTTGCCCGGGAAGCTAAGGAGGCGGTTCTAATCAGAACACACTGTTAAAGAGAAATGCTCACATTATCCAAGAAATGGGCAACTAATGACATCTAATGGTTATAACTGGTACTACACTATAAATTAACTTGCTGCACAATAATGGGCAGAACAGGTAACATGGAGTTTGCCACAGAAGGGCTTGTAAGGGATTATATACAAGACTATGTAGTAGAAAATTAAATTTTAAGTGATAGGTTGCACAGCTTTACTAAGGATCAAAGTTGTCAAACTAGCCTGATAAGTTTTTATGGAGAGGGGTGTGCAAAATTGGACAGAGGTGGAACAGTAGGTGTAGTGCTTTTGTACTTTGCATAGGCCTTTGCCACAGTCCCGCTTATGTGTCTGATAAGTAAATTAAAGTTTAATGGATTAGAAAGTAAGGTTTATGATTGGTTTAAAAATGTCTGCTATTATGATTTTTTTCTTAGTGTAAGTGGTGTACCCCCAAGATTCAGTGGTGGACCTGCAATTATTCAACTTTTGTTTTTAATGGTAGAGAAGATGGGTTTAAGAATGTTGATTCTATTTTTGAAAATTACACCAAAACTAGTGCAGTCTACAGAAATGATCATAAGTTATAAGCTGACCTGGACAGAGTGCTTGGACATCCACTTAGCAGTGGATTCAATGATAACTATAAAGTTATGTACCTGGACAGTAATAACCTACATATACTTGTAGAAAGTGAGCTGAGTGAACTTGTAGATAGGTTTGCCAACCCTACAGAATTTCCAGGACAGTCTGTAAAAATTGGTCAGTTTTTTGCCTTGTCCGTATTAAAAATATTAGGCGTCTATGATTTTTAAGCTAGAGAAAGTTATACAGCTTATTTTGACTGTAATTATCATTTTACAGTTTACAGTGAATGCAGCCGATATCTTCATATTAGAATTATGAGCTGTAGACAAATTTAACTTATAACGTTTTCCATTGTGTCTTTAAAAATATTGGTGTCCATGATTTTTTGATAAACTGCCCGGAAAACATAAAAAGTCAAATTGGCAATCCTGCTTGTAGATAACACACTAAATAACAGCATGCAATGTGAATCAGCCGCCTCTAAGGCCAGCATTGTTATGTAATAAAAGAGGCAGGAAGGTAATACTACCACATTACAAAGCATTAGCGCATGTAGTTCTGGGCACAAGCTCATAGATAGTATGCCCGGAGAGTTAGAATAAGTAAGGCTATATGCACACATTGCAGATTTTGATGTGGATCCGCGTTTTTTCCGCACAGATTTGCACCAAAATCAGGAAACGAGTAGCTCAAGCAATGTTAATTCAATGGAAATCCAGAATTGGTGTGCACATGCTGCGGAAAAATCCGCACTGATTTGCAGCATTTTATTTTCCGCAGCATGTCAATTCTTTTTGCGGACCTGCAGCGTTTCTGCACCCATTGACTTACATTGAGTAAGTCAAATCCGCATCTAAGCTGCAGATGTACAAATGTCAAAAACGCTGCAGAAAGGAAGGAGGAAGAGTGTGTGGGTGAAGAATATGTGTGTGGGCGGAGAATGTGTGTATGAGCGGAGAATATGTGCACCGTGAGAGGTCACCGGAGTTCGTGCTGTCACTTGCGGCACCACTGCGTGAGAAAATTCTCACACAGCGGTATTGCCGTGAGAGCACAAACTCCGGTGAACTCTCAGAGATGCACTGCAGGAGCAAATATCTCCTGTCAGTGTATCGCAGGAGGCCGGGTAGAGCGGTCACATCTCTCGTCAGATCGTCATGGGACACTCGGTAAATGGACTTTGTCGGGCAAGGAGTATTTATGTTGGCTTATTATTTTATTTTTGTTGCAGGAGATTGAGGGATTTGGGAATTAGGCACTCAGTAAGTATGGTAAATTAAGATTCAATAAATGAGTCTGTGTGATTATTTCAAATAAAGGACTTTATTCTGGCTGTGTCTTTATTTACCATATCACTATAGGATTAGTAATTTATAGGTGTCTTATCGACCCCTCTCCATTACTAATCCATGGGCTTGATGTCACCAGACAATACAAAGGTGACATCAACCCCACAAATATTACCCAACTTGCCACTGCTACAAGGCAAGTGGGAAGAGCAAGGCTAAGTGCCAGAATTGGTGCATCTATAAGATGTGCCATTTCTGGGGTGGCTGAGAGCTGATGTTTTAGCCTGGGGGGTGCCAATATATATGGCCCCTTCCCATGCTATTAATTTCAGTTCGTGGCTGTCTGCTTAGCCTTTGCTGGTTAGATATTATAGGGGAGTCCCATTTCAAATTTTTTCTGAGATTCCCCTGTAAACTAGCCAGTAGTGTTGAGTGACTTTTGTTTTTTTAGGGTCGAGTTTCGTTTCATGAAACCCGACTTTTCCAAAAGTCGGGTCGAGCAAAATCGGCCGACAATAAGGAAAAGTCAGGGTCGTCCCGAAACACGAAACCCAATGTAAGTCAATGGAGAATTAAAGTCGGCAGTGAGAGGAGGACAGGAAACACACCAACAGTGCCCATTTGAATGCCAAAAGCATAAATTCTTGTTACTGAAGCTTGTCAACCTTAATTAACTTCATAATACTAGTTACGCACTGAAAAATGGGGGTTATTTGGCTACAGTTGTGGGGGGGAGGGCTGGCTCCAGGTTTTCGTGGGCCCAGGGCCAAAGAGCGCCCCTTTAACACATACCACAACTCATGATGCTCTGATACGGCAGAGAAATAGCAGTATAGTACAATGAAAAATACTTCACTTCTTACATCTCATGACTGATATCCATTTTAAATTCTCCAATACCTCCAAAAACGGACAGTATATAACTCCATACAGTATTATGGCCAGCGCTTAGTGCGCTATACAGAGTAATGAGGCCCATATATTTCTCCATACGGAATCATTATTCCCATATAATGTTTCAAACAGTATATGATGAGCTCCACATAATGCTACAGTATATGTTGGTCCCAATGGATGAAGCTCCACTGTCTTATGGGCCCAAATAATGCTCCATATATAATGGGCCCCATTTCTACTGCTCTAGTGTGTAATGCGCCCTGTAAATGCTGCTCCAGTGTCTGATGTCCACCTTTGGAATGCTCCAGTGTATGGTGGGCCCCACATATCATTCACCAGAGTATAGTGCTCCCTAAAAATTGCTGTCCCAACATTGAAAACAATTACATAAGTCTCCTTGCTAGGGAATCCCTGCACTACTCTGAACTCCTTGTCGTCCCCATCTTCCATCTCACTGCACTTGGCTGTTTAGGCCCTCCCACCGGCAGAGACACTTTTGCGTACTATGCGGTGCCCTGTGCCAGTGCCATCGCCCATGAGTATGCCCACCCACCTGCTCAATGAACCTGCACTTTCAACTGCACCTTCCTCTTTGTCACCGTGTAAGGTGGTATAGTATGCGGGAAAGGGAACCTGAGTTTCCTCTGGGTCAGATTCTGGCTGTGTAGAGTGTGAGGGGAATGTAGTGGTCTGGGTCAATGTATCAGCAGCATCATCCAGCAGTGGCTGGGCCTCAGTGCACTTGTGGCATCCCCAAGAGTACGGTCGCCACTGTGGCATTGCCTTCCTCCTAGGGAGTGTGTTGTCAAGCTTGGGAGCAACGAAGGATCTCTCTAGCAGTGAAACCAACACACAACACATTTCCCACTCCAGGCCAGCAGGGAGACCTCTGAACCTGACTGCTGAGGAGCTGCTCTCTGTGGTCAGGAGGAGGTAAGTTAGGGCACTCTGTGCAGGGAAGGGGAAGTGTGTGGACGTGAGAAGGGGAGCTGGAGGATGAGCAGAGTTAAGGCTCACTCCTAGCTGGAGCGCATGGTCCGGATTCCGGTCTCCGAGTTTGTAGGGACACTGACGTTCCTGCAGCAGAAACCGGGGGAAGTAGCAGCTATAAATGCTCTGTACCCAACTAAGGCTCGGAGGCCCCAGCATCGACGTGTGCGAGGCAGAAGGAAAAGGCTACAGCTGTCTGCCATACAAGTAAAGTCTGAGGAACATCTGTTAGACAGGAAGCATTTCAGTGAACCATGGTCCTGTGAGTGCTTCCCCCACAAGCGCTAGAAAGGAGACGTTCAGGAAGGTACATGTTGGCGGAGTGTTGGAAGGGAGCTTTCCATTCTGGTCCCGGAGGTTGGCAGAGGTCCTGACCCGGAGGATACAGCACGGAGGCAGGCATCTGTGTAACCTGCAGACTGTGAGTAAAGCGTTGGAACTGCACGCTCTGGTGTCCTACAGTTATTGCAGCACCGCTACATCTGGGTACCAGCACCTACACTGCCTGTGTCTTTCCCCCATCACTACATCTACACTTCCCTGGGACTCCAGCTCCACCTGTGGGGAGCTTCACCATCTTTGCTGCACAACACCATCAGTCCCAGAGGATCTGCATGCAGCGTCAGCCTAACATCTATGTTGCCGAACACCACAGGTGGCGTCAAACTATCTATATAAACTCTTTACCATTATACCACACCATTTACATGGGCGCTCAGGGCCACCATCCGGGTCACCGCTGCTGTGACACATCCCACTGACACCGGCCCGGTACCGAGTACCCCACAGCCCTGGGAGGGCGACCCATATGCCGACTGCTGATCGGGCGGCGTTATTCCCACGAACCTCCAAACAGCGTCCCTGAAGGCAAAGTTTTTGGTTTCCGGGGGCAGAATGATTGCAAAGCTGAACCTTAAAGGAATGTCCAAAAGGGCACCACCAGGAGTGGAGCCTGTGGCTTAATTGGACTGCACCCGGGAAACCACTACCATACAAGCTACAGAAAATATGGACAGATTGCAAGCTTTGTCAATTTTGTGTGTGGTGTGGTATGTCCGTTTGTAGTTGTGCTAGTGATTTCTCAGCTTTATTCCGTTAACGACCGAGACTCCGGCATGGCCCCGCGGTACGTGTCAAGCTTACTAGAGGGATGCGCGAGGCTGTGACACGTGAGATCGAACAATAACAGGTCTAGCATTCCAGTACATGTCCGGGGCTGCATGCACGCTACACTGAAAGAACCAGCTTTTGTCGCTTACAGGTGCAGATAACCTGCTGAACTCCGTTAGTGATGGGGATCTGGGATTCAGATTATTCCCCGCGAACGATGATTTCCCAGTAAGTTCAGGTCAACCGCAATTCCGGAGTTAGGCCTAACCATCATTCCTGAAAAAATTACGTGTCAAAACCACAGGTGCTGTAGCTTGCTTAACAGCTCGGCAGCCGTTCTCAGGCCCAGTATGGATTCAACAACATTGTAGAAAGTTGATAAAGGGTACAGTTTCACCGGATAACACGTATATATGTAGCCTAGTTTACACATTAAAAATATATGTTTATAGATCAGGAGGCAGACTCAGATGTTCTTAGGCCCAGTATGGATTTGACCAGATTGTACAAAGTTGAGAAAGGGTACTTTATCACTGGATAGCAGGTATATATAGCATAGTTTAAACATGTAAAATCTCCATGTTCTCAGTATGGATTACACAGCAATCTAAAAAGTGGAAAAAAGGAAATGCATTTGAGGCGTACACAACTATATACTTTTGGTGTTATTTTTAAATCTTCATATATATTTCTGTCTCAGTAATACAGTCCAGCCTCTCCGCAATAGGAAATGAGATGCATACAATTAGTGACATAAAGGCTATTGATTGCAGAAATCTAGGAATTATTATTCACGGGAAAAACTTCCGTCACAATTCTCATAGGCGATGCTGAATCTCAATTAATTTGTGTGTTGAGACAGTGAAAACATTTTTTTTGTGAATAAAGTCTTGCTGTATTGCACTTCCGTTGATTCCATCACTGTTACTCATCTCAATCCAATTTTTATCACAGGGAGCGATGTAAACATGGTGCTCACTGGCTATCACGATCTGTCACGTAACTTTGTAGTGCAAAAGACAGAAGCCACAGGCCATAGGCGATTCTATTTGATTGGCATGAGAGTGCACATTTTGAAATGTGCGCCGGAATGTCACACGTTTGTGAGTAGGAAAACTGTGAAAGCTGATGATAAACCACCACTGCATGTAATTGTGAGTCGACGTCCATAAGAAATGGAAGCCATTGATCATCTGGAGCTAGAGCCCGGCCAGCAGGACAGGGCATAGCTACATCTTAACCATCATCTTTCAGTTCAAATCAATTTGTAGTGGCTGTCCCAGTGAAGGATTTGACAGCCCAGACTACACAGCGGAGGAGCAGGGAGAGGTAAACATTGCAAATGCTGGGGCCCTGCCCAAGCAAGGGGGGCACACTCGTGGGCGTCGGTACTGGCACCGGGCCCCTCATAGTATGGCGGTGTGTCTGATGGCGGGTGTGCACCACCACTGTCAGAGACACTTGATTGCACTATGAGGGACCCTATGCCAGTGCCCGCGCCCAAGAGTCGGCCTACCCACCTGTCCAGGGCAACGGCACTCGCACGGTTTTGTGCGCTAGGTGATGACCCCGGCCATGGGGGGCCGCCCACTTAGGGAGGTTTACAAAGTGGCATATGTAGATGTGGGTCATTCAGCTGCTGCAAAAGGCGAAATAGGTCAAGTTCGCGGAATAGGAGGAGGACCAAAGCAAGCCATTTTTCTGGCAGCCTATGTGTCATCAAGGGAAGGTGGGACAAAATTCTTGGAAACCCGTGCATGGTTCATTTTAATGAAGGTTAGATCATCCACATTTTGGGTTGACAGATGGGTCCTTTTTTCTGTCAGGATTGATCCAGCTGCACTGAAGACTCTTTCTGATAGCACTCTTGCAGCTGGGCAAGCGAGCTCCTGTAAGGCATATTGTGCCAATTTAGGCCAGGTGTCCAATTTAGCAGCCCAATAGTCAAAGGGGAATGACCTGTGCGGGAGAACATCGATAAGGGAGGAAAAGTAGTTGTTAACCTTAGTTGACAACTGCTGTCTCCTGTCACTTTCCATCGATGCAGTATTACCAGTTGTGTGAGTGGTCCGTGAAAAATCAGTCCACAACATTGTCATGAAACCCCTGTCTCCAATGCCACTTCTGCTGTGTGGACCACGAACACCTCTGCCAAGCTGCCCCTGGCCCGTACGGCTCGTGTGAGAACCATCACCGCTGCTGTGTGCTGGGAATGCCTCAACCAACCGGATAACCAGAGTTGCTTGTTTAGTAGCCAATATTAGGTCAAGGTTCTCCTGTGGCATGATGTTTTGTAATTTGCCTTTATAGCGTGGATCTAGGATGCTGGCCAACCAGTAGTCGTCATCGTTCATCATTTTGGCAATGCATGGGTCCCTTTTTAGGATCTGCAAGGCATAATCTGACATGTGGGCCAATGTTCCCGGTGTCAATGATGCACTGCGAGTGCTGGGTGGAGGAGCACTTTCTGGCAAATCCACATCCCTCCAGTCACGCACAAACCCTGTACCAGACCTTGCCACGCCAACATTTTCACTTGCCCCACCAGATGCATCCTCCTCCCCTAAGTAATCATCCCCATCATCATCCTCCTCCTCCTCTTCTTCCTCCACCTCGTCCAGGAGAGGTCCCTGAGCAGACAATGGCTGAATGTCATCAAGTATTCCCTCCACCTCTTCCTCCTCGTCAACATTGGCTGCAGACGCCTGCTCCTTAAGGTGCGTCAAAGTTTGCATGAGCAGACGCAAAAGTGGGATGCTCATGCTTAGGATGGCGTCGTCTGCGCTTACCAGCTGTGTGCATTCCTCAAAACACTGAAGGACTTTACAGAGGTCTTTCAGCTTCGACCACTCCACACCTCTCAACTCCAGTCTGCTCTCAAAGTGCCTGGCCGTGTATCCTCCCACAAATGCATTATGGCCAGCCTCTGCTCGCACAGCCGCTCAACCATGTGCAGGGTGGAGTTCCACCTTGTTGCAATGTCGATAATGAGGCGGTGGTTGGGAAGGTGGAGCAATCGCTGCAGCTTCTGCATACGAATGGAGTGTACAGGCGACTGGCGGATGTGCGCGCACAGTCTTCGCACCTTCTGGAGCAGGGCTGTTAACTCCGGATAATTATTGAGGAAGAACTGCAGCACCAGGTTCAAGGTGTGAGCCAACCAAGGTATGTGGCTGAGTTTTGAAAGGGCTATGGCTGCCACAAAATTACGGCCGTTATCACTAACTACCTTGCCTGCCTCAAGATGTACACTGCCCAGCCATGACTCAGTTTATCGCTGAAAGTACTCGGCCAGCACCTCGGCGGTGTGTCTGTCGCCCAAACACATCATCTGCAACACAGCCTGCTGACGCTTTCCACTAGCTGCTCGATAGGGGGACACCTCGTGTGCAACAGTGGCAGCTGCAGATGGAGTGCTCGTACGACTGCGCTCTGTGGACGAGCTTTCGCTTCTGGAGGAGGAGGAGGGTCGAACGCATACAGCCAACTGTTTCCTATACCGTGGGCTAGGCAGCACTGTCCCACCACCGCTGTCCCCTGTGGACCCTGCATCCACCACATTAACCCAGTGCGCAGTGATGGACACGTAACGGCCCTGGCCATGCCGACTGGACCATGCATCAGTTGTGAGGTGTACCTTTCCACTCACTGACTGCTTGAGTGCATGGACAATGCGGTCTTTCACATGATGGTGGAGGGCTGGGATGGCTTTGCGAGAGAAGAAGTGGCAACTGGGTAGGTCATAGCGTGGTACTGCATAGGCCATGAGTTCGCGGAAAGGTCCGCTTTCCACCAACCGATAGGGCATCATCTCAAACGAGATTAGTTTGGCAATGTGGGCGTTCAAACCCAGTGTACGCGGATGAGGGACTGAGTACTTTCTTGACCTACTCATAGTGTCTGGGAGGGTGAGCTGGACTTGAGAGCTGCATATGGTGGAAGTAGCGGTGGACAGGGCGGACTGAGAGAGGGTTGATGATGGTGATGGAGTTGGTGTTCTTTCTGATGGCCTAGATTGAGTATTTCGTTGATATAACAGTGGGATTCCCTGACTGCTGTGGCCTTGCAACGACACCTCAACATTTGCTGCTGTGCTAACCGGTGGGCTTACAGTGGGGGAAACAATGTAGCATTGCTGACTACCTTCTTTTTGATCAGTTGCACATGTGGTACTTGAGGTTTGGTGTTGTGTCCACGCTTGCAAGTGCATGCTGGTTAAATGTCTAAGCATGCAACTGGTATTCAAATTTTTCAGATTTTTCCCTCGGCTAAAGGTCTTTGCGCACTTCTTACAGTTAACCTTGGCCTGATCATGAGGATTTTGTTCAAAAAAGTGCCACACTGCACTCTTCCTACTTTGGCAGACATTTTGCGGCCTAGCACGCTGTGATATTTTGAACCTCTGGACAAGCTGTCCAGCAACTCTTTTGATTTTTGGAACCTGTCTTTGGAGTGCTCCGGGCCTGCCAGATAACAGCTGTTGCGATGTCGATGTCTGCTGTGGATGCTCCTCCTTCTCATCTGAGCTATTGGAAGCAGCACCCTCTTCCCCTAATGGATGCCAATCTGGGTCAACAACTGGGTCATCCATCACCTCCTCTTCAATTTCATGTGCACCTTCCTCTGTGTCATCGTGTATGGTGGTATAGTGTGCGGGAAGGGGCACCTGAGTCTCATCAGGGTCAGAATCTGGCTCTGTACACTGCGAGGACAATGTAGTGCTCTGAGTGAATGTACCAGCAGAATCATCTATCAGTGGCTGTGCATCAGTGCACTCCATGTCAGATTCATCTTAGCCTGGGTAATTCACCATTTCACTTGATAATCCAGGCATGGTATGTGAAAACAGCTCCATGGAGTAATCAGCAGTATGGCCTGCGTCATCCTTCAATCTTGGTTGGGGTGAAGGACACAAGGAAAGGTGTGGTTCATGAACATGAGCCTCCAATGACGACTCAGTGCTTTTATTTTTTACAACTTCAGAAGAGGAGGCGATAGAGCTGGAGGCTGAGTCAGCAATGTAAGACAAAACTTTTTCCTGAAGCTCTGGCTTTAAAAGCGGTTTGCCAACTCCTAGAAAACTAAGCCTTCAAGGCCTTGTGGAGCCAGACGATGACGCAGGCTCAACACCTCCTGCATTCGGTCCTATTTTGCTTTTGCCGCTACCATCAGATCCACCACCAACACCATCATTACCAGCTGCCAACCCCCACCAAATTCCACGGCCTCTTCCACCAGCCTTCCTCATTTTTGGTAGAAATGTAGACAAAATCCAACAAACTATATAGTAATGTAAAACAAGGTACAAGGTGTCTATAGGACGGGGAGATTTTGAATTTCTGCACACACTTGTGGACACTGGACACTTTTGGATTGTGTGAGGCCCACTGAATATCACAGCGCTATGTCACAGGCTCGATGTCGCAGGTGTGAAAAATGTCACTAGAGGATAACGGAGATTTTGAATTTCTGCACACACTTGTGGACACTGGACACTTTTGGATTGTGTGAGGCCCACTGAATATCACAGCGCTATGTCACAGGCTTGATGTCGCAGGTGTGAAAAATGTGACTAGAGGATAACGGAGATTTTGAATTTCAGCACACACTTGTGGACTCTGGACACTTTTGGATTGTGTGAGGCCCAGTGAATATCACAGCGCTATGTCACAGGCAGAAATTGGCTAGTGTATGACAAACTACAAGGTGTATATAGAATTGGGCAGAATAGGAATCTCCCTAGAGTGTAGGTCTGTAAGAACGGAACAAGTCCTCGACTTATCCTTACAGAGCGACACACAGATAGCTTCACTGTGGCCATGATAACAGCCGTTACACGGTACTGAGAGGAGCGTGCACATACACGGCTGTCCGGTGTACGTAAAATTGTCAAGCTCTGTGTTTTTTAAGTATACGGACTGACACACACTGTCTATCTATAGTTTTGAATTTGATCAAACAGCAAATATATTTAACTGTTTGAAAACTAGACAAAACTAGAAATTGCAGGTCTGTAAGAACGGAACATGTCCTCGACTTATCCTTACAGAGCGACACACAGATAGCTTCACTGTGGCCGTGATAACAGCCGTTACACGGTACTGAGAGAGGAGTGTGCACGTACGCGGCTGTCCGGTGTACGTAAAATTGTCAAGCTCTGTGTTTTTTAAGTATACGGACTGACACACGCTGTCTCTCTATAGTTTTGAATGTGATCAAACAGCAAATATATTTAACTGTTTGAAAGCTAGACAAAACTAGAAGGTGCAGGTCTGTAAGAACAGAACATGTCCTTGACTTATCCTTACAGAGTGACACACAGATAGCTTCACTGTGGCTGTAATAACAGCCGTTACACGGTACTGTGTGAGGAGTGTGCACCGCTGTATGGTGTGAAAAAATGCATGCTCAGTACCTCACCAGGACAAAAAAAAAAAAATTGGGATTGCTTTTAAAAAAGCAGTTTGCAGAGCAGTGGGTAAACAGCAATGCAGCCATCAGGAAGCCTTAGAAGGCAGTCTAACAACCAACACCGCTGATCCAGCAAAATATAGCCTCCACTTGCACTGCACACACAGTGACTGGTGTGTTGTACAGGCAAAATCGCTAGCAGCAGAAGCAGTTTTGGGTGTCTTCTTCCCTGCCTAACGCTCTCCCTACAAAATCAGCAGCAGCAGCAGCTCTCCCTATTCTGAGATCAGCATGAGTAACATGGCAGTCGGCGTGCACGCCCTTTTATACCCCCTGTGACGCCCACAAAGCAAGCCAATCACTTGCATGCCCTTCTGAAAGATCATGGTGACCACTGCCTATGTCATCACGTTGCCCACAGTGTCCGTGGATCCTGATTGGCTGAAAAAGAGCGCAAAACAAACTTTTGAAACGCGACTTTGGCGCTTAAGTCGCCGACCTCGTGGTCGACCTTATCCTAGGGTCGGGTTTCGTTTCATGAAACCCGACTTTGCCAAAAGTCGGCGACTTTTGAAATTTTTTGACCCGTTTCGCTCAACTCTAACCATGAGTTTTAAACACAGCTTTCATCCTTTCCACCAGTCTTTCACACTGCTTCTGGGTGACCTTATGCCACCTTAGCAGTTCTTCTTTGTTTGATGGTTTGTGACTATCCATCTTCCTCTTGATTACATTCCAGAGGTTTTCATTAGGTTCAGGTCTGGAGATTGGGCTGGCCATGACAGGGATTTGATGTGGTGGTCCTTCATCCGCACATTGACCTAGCTGTTGTGAACACTTTTGACCTGGATTCTGAGTTTGGGCTACCTCTGCTGGTTGCTGATGGTAATGGAGCTGGTCTGGCTGACAGAAGTCAATCACCTGAGGAGGATGATTGGAGGTCAGTTGTTACAGACTGGAGAGATTTAAGTGAGCAATCTTCCCTCAGTTGGTGCCGGTGATTTGGATTTCTTCCTGAACATTTTGAAAGTCTGCTTGCCTCCTGCTTTGTCCTGCATCTTTCAGATAAGTTATTTGTCTGCTTGAATCTTTTTGCATTTGATCCATTTTTTGCTTTTCTCTAATTTCTGCTTTGCAGGTTTGAGTTCAACCTTGTTCCCTGCAGGGACCTGTGCTGGACTCTGTTCCATATGCCACAGCTCATGTCAGTTTTTGATTTTGTTATGATTAGGTAACCGAGGAGAATAGCAGGGGAATAGGCTAGGCCAGTCCTCAGAGTTGGGGAACATTACCTGAGCAGAATGAATCAAATGTTTATCCAGCTTAACCTTGTCTGTGGCTTGATTCATACATCCTTTGCAAAGATTAACCTGCCCAATTCCAGCCTTGCTGAAGCATCCCCAGATCATCACTGATCCTCCACCAAATTTCACATTGGGTGCAAGACACTGTGGCTGTACACCTCTCCAGGTCTACGTCTAACCATTAGATGACAAGGTGTTGGGCAAAGCTGAAAATTAGACTCATCAGAGAAGATTACCTTACTCCAGTCCTCTATGGTCCAATCCTTATGGTCTTTGGCAAACTTCAGCCTGGCTCTCCTTTGCTTCTCATTGATGAAAGGTTTTTTTTAGCTTTAGAAGACTTGAGCCCCATCTCTAGGAGCCTATTACGCACTGTTCTTGCCGTGCACTTCACCCCAGCTGCCATTTGCCATTCCTTTTGTAGGTCACTTGATATCAACCTGCGGTTGTATTCAAATAAGATGACTGTCATTCCAATCAGTGTAGAGTCGTTTTTGCCCTCTGCCGGTCCATAGCTTTGTTATCCCCAATATCTGCTGCTCGACTTTGCTGGAATTGACTGCCGACTTAGAAATTGTAAGGATGGAGGCTACATGACGCTCACTGTATCCCTCTGCTAGTAAAGCCAGAATTGAGCCCTTCTTTTCCTCACTCAATACTTTTCTTTTGAACTCTTTTGGCATGGTTAAACGTTTTTTTTCATTCCTATTTCTTCTAGGAGATTACTAGCACTTGTTTTGCCTTCCAGCTTGTCCTAGTGCAAGAGGATTGTGAACACCACAGCAGGGTTTTTTTTATACTTTCCTTTGTTAAATAAGATTTGGTTCAGGTGATCATCTAATCAGAAGCACATTACGTAGAATGAGGTGTACTCTGGTTGGAATTCAGCTGACACTGTAATTGAATGGCTGTCAGACATGTAGAGAAGCTGATTTTTATAAAACTGTGCAGTGGTCTCTTAATTTTTGCCAGAGCTGTATATATACAGTGGGTACAGAAAGTATTCAGACCTCTTTAAATTTCTCACTATTTGTTTCATTGCAGCCATTTGGTAAATTCAAAAAAGTTCATTTTTTTTCTCATTAATTTACACTCTGCACCCCATCTTGACAGCAAAAAACAGAAATGTAGGCATTTTTGTAACTTTATTAAAAAAGAAAAACTGAAATATCACAAGGTCATAAGTGTTCAGACCTTTTGCTCAGACACTAATATTTAAGTCACATGCTGTCCATTTCCTTGTGATCCTTCTTGAGATGGTTCTACTCCTTCATTGTAGACCAGCTTTGTTTAATTAAACTGATAAGATTTGATTTGTAATGACACATACCTGTCTATATAAGACCTCACAGCTCACAGTGCATGTTAGACCAAATGAATATCATGAGGTCAAAGGAACTAGTCAAGGAGCTCAGAGACAGAATTGTGTCAAGGCACAGATCTGGCCATGGTTACAAAAAATTTCTGCAGTACACAAGGTTTCTAAGAGCACAGTGACCTCCATCATCCTTAAATGGAAGAAGTGTGGGACCACCAGAAGTCTTCCTAGACCTGGCCATCCAGCCAAACTGAGCAATTGTGGGAGAAGAGCCTTGGTGAGAGAGGTAAAGAAGAACCCCAAGATCACTGTGGCTGCGCTCCACAGATGCAGTAGGGAGATGGGAGAAAGATCCACAAAGTCAACTATCACTGAAGCCCTCCACCAGTGGGGCCTTTATGGCAGCGTGGCCCAATGGAAGCCTCTCCTCAGTGCCAGACATATGAAAGCCCACATAGAGTTTGCTAAAAAAACACATGAAGGACTTCCAGACAATGAGAAATAAGATTCTCTGGTCTGATGAGACAAAGATAGAACTTTACGGTGATTTTCAGCTGCAGGGACAGAACAACTGGTTACAATTGAAGGAAACATGAATGCAGCCAAGTACAGCGTTATCCTGGATGAAAACCTCTTCCAGAGTACTTTGGACCATTCTTGACTGGCCCAGCCAGAGCCCTGATCTAAAACTAATTGAGCATCTCTGGAGAGACCTGAAAATGGCTGTCCACCAACGTTCACCATTCATCCTGACAGAATTGGAGAGGATCTGCAAGGAATAATGGCAGACGATCCCCAAATCCAGGTATGAAAAACTTGTTGCATGATTCCCAAGAAGACTCATGGCTGTACTAGCTTAAAAGGGTGCTTCTACTCAATACTGAGCAAAGGGTCTGAATATATATATATATACACACTTACATTTGTTTTGTGTGTGTAAACATTATATTTGAACATGGTATGTAATGATTTAATGGTCTTCAATGGTGAATGCAAAAGAAGAGGTTGGACAAGGAAATGACATCACAATTCTTTTTTTTGTTAAATAATATATCTTTATTTAGCTTGCAAATCCGCAGAGAAAACCGCATGAAAATCTGCATCAAATCCGTATCAAAACTGTGCGGATTTTCAACTGGCTTTTCTGCCAAGAGAGGCAGAATCTGTGCAGAATTTTAGAAAGGCAAATCTGCAACTTGTGCACATACCCTAAAAGTACAAAGAAAAGACACAAAACTGAAAAGGGGCATGGGAGATCTTATTTATGAGGAAAGACTAGAATTAAATTTATTTAGCCTTGAGAAGAGATGTCTAAGATGGAACATGACATGTTGATAATATGATCAAAAAGTGTTTCATGTAAAACCCCCTGAAAAGACAAGAGGACACTCCCTCTATAAGGAGAAAAAAGGTTCAGTCTCTATCGGAAATAATGTTTCTTTGCAAGAATGCGAGAACTGTCCTTGGTTTCAAAAGGCGCTTAGATGCTTTTATAGAAGAGAATAACATAAATACTTGTATAAATGTATAAAATTCATGTTCTGAATGTGGATCCAAATGACTAACACTTGGGAACCAAAGGTAAAAACTTGCTCTTTAGGGCAGACTGGATCATGCAATGTGAATACACCTATACCCTATTATTATTTCCGATCTCTCGGTTGAACTTGATGGATGTGTTTTTTTATCAATTGTCCTAATGATGTAACTGCCGTATATACTCAAGTATAAGCCAAGATTTTCAGCCCATTTTCTTAGGCTTAAAGTGCCCCTCTCGGCTTATACTCGAGTCATTGTCCCAGGGAGTCGATGGGGGAGGGGAAGCAGCAGGAGCCGGCGGCTGTCACATCATACTCACCCCCTCCTGGTGCGGTCTCTACAATTCCCTGCTTCTCTGATGGTCTCCAGCGCCAGCAGCTTCTTCCTGTGTTCAGTGGGCACGTGGTACCGCTCATTAAAGTGATGAATATGCACCCGACTCCACTTCCATAGGCGTGGGGTATGAAGGGGAGGACAGGGGGAGGATGGATACACAGGGGAGGATGGGGAGGATGCTGAGCCATGCATACAGCTGGGGGAGGAGAGAGGAGCCATGCGTACAGGGGGAGGACGGGGGGCCATGCATACACGGGGGAGGACGCCGAACCATGCATACAGCATGGGGAGGATGGAGGAACCATGCATACAGGGGGAGGATGGAGGAGCCATGCATACACGGGGGGAGGATGCTGAGCCATGCATAGAGCAGGGTGAGAACGGAGGAGCCATGCATACAGCAGGGGGAGGACAGAGGGGCCATGCATACAGCAGGGGGGAGGACGGAGGAGCCATGCATACGGCAGGGGGAGGATGGAGGAGCCATGCATACAGCAGGGGGAGGACAGAGGAGCCATGCATACAGCAGAGGGGAGGATGGAGGAGCCATGAATACAGCAGGGGGAGGACAGAGGAGCCATGCATACAGCAGAGGGAGGACGAAGGAGCCATGAATACAGCAGGGGGAGGACGGAGGAGCCATGCATACAGCAGGGGGAGCCACACATACCAGGACAGGGATGATTGGACAATGCATACTCGACTTATACTTGAGTCAATAAACTTACCCAGTTTTCCGTGGCAAAGTTAGGGTGCCTCGGCTTATACTCGGGTCGGCTTATATTCAAGTTTATACGGTATATCACATGCAGCAACTAACAAAAAGACAGTTCCATGACGCTATATTGTTAGCATAGCACACCTACATCTTTGTCTAGCACACTTCTCATGCAAACTGAAAAATAATAGCTATGTCATGCTAATAGTGCAGATCACCATTATGATGACCATTTTATTGATGCTGGTTATATCTGTATGTCCAATTTTGGCCAATCTGTTGGTTTGGCATTGATTAGCTTCTGGAAAGCATTAGATTGGCCTTTCAGTAAATGGAAATGCAAATTACTTTATTCATTTTGAAACTCTGAATTGATCGTGTCCAGTCTAAACATAGGGCTAGGTCTTTGTAGCATTTTTATGAGATGTGATCCTATGAAAGCCTATCAAACTTCATGAGAACAATGCATAATCTTGTAATCAGGACGGAACTTCATGATTTTTTATGCTTGATATCAAGCTAAAATTTTGATACAAGTAGCAAAATGTTTAGGATCACTGCTAATCACAGCATGTGTACCAGATCTTTGTATGCAAGACAAAGAACGAGGGTGTCCATGGCATGACTCAGGACAAATGTTATTCTCTAGAAATAACTAATAATAAAGGGACATCTTAATAGCTATACATAGGTCTTGAAAACCACAGAGGAAAAATCGTGGGGCAGTGTACAAAAACACTACATCATTGATATAATGGAAAGTTGTCAAAACAGCACTAGGTTACATACGGTATGTCTGCTTCAAAAAGAAGCCATATTGAGTCTATCAGCTTTACAGACAGCTCACTTGTCAGATTTATGGGAACTATTGATCCAAGTTAATTAAAATCTATGTTCGTTGACAGGAACTAACACAAAACACGGCCTGCGATGCAAAGCCTGCAAAATGAGCATTCATCACAAATGTACAGAGACAATTGGTTCACAGCGCTGTATGGGAAAACTGGTAAGTCAACAAATGTACCCTGACTTTAGACTATTTCTTTGAATATAAAATAGCTAAAATTAGCCTTATCTTTCATGAAAACACTGTAACCAGGCTATAAATCTCAGCACGGCTGTGGGACTAATTAGCTGTAAAGGGAGACATTTAAAAGAATGAGATGCAAAATGTGTTATACAAAATAGGACAAAATCTTTATGCCTATATTTCGTGAAATTACTTGCTTCAGCTGAATGTATAATTAATATTGATAACTCTTTATAGACAGGCCTAATTTGGTCTTAATGATCAGTTTATTTATTTAATTTTTTATCATAGCATTTCAGGAATCATATTTTTGTCATTAACATAGCTGTTACTTGCAAGACATTGTATTTTCCAATGACACCATTTTTGGGTATATATGGTACACACTGTAAAACACATAAGTTTTATTAGGTTATAAGTGGAAAATGTAGTTTTCATTCGTACCATTGTGGGGTACATATTTATATTTAGCAAATTTTAATTACACATTATTTTCATTCATCATTAAAAGGGAATTTGTCACCACACTTGACCTATCAACAACTATTAATATGGCCATACGTTTTATAGACTGCTGAAAATGTCATCCCTATATGCCTCATATCAGATGACTTGCTGTTGATAAATCATCTTTTATCACTTTACATAAATGACCTCTTCTAGGCTCTGGGGAGGATGGTACCTGGAAGGTAACTCTGCCTCCAGAGCTTATTTTTCACGAAGTGGGAGTTACCAGTGTGATGTGTGATCGCCACCCTCTGCTCTCCTAATCTCACTGTAGAGCTGTGTGTGTTTATAACTGTCACATGTGCAGGTTCCTCTCAGTTTTCACTTCCATCTCACAGGCAGACAGAGTTGCAATATTGTTGCAATACAGCATAGCTCAGAGAGAAGCAAAAGATGTGTTTGCAAGAAGACAAATTTCATTTCTCCTGTTCTGTGTTAGTAACTTGTCTCAGACTGGTAACTCTACCTTCATGTAACAAAAGCTCTGGACACAGAGATAATATGCAACATCCTCAACATAGCCTGGGAGATCTTGTTTATATAAAGTGATAAAAGATGATTTCTCAACAAAAAGGCATCTGATATGAGATATACAAGGATGACTTCTTTCAGCAGTCTATAACCTGTATGTCTATATTAATAATTTAGATAAGTCAAATGTAGTGACAAACTGCCTTTAAGTATAATTGATATGCCAAATTTATTCTGCAAGACAATATGATAACACATTTTGTATATCTTGTGTATCTTATTGTGCATATATTTAAAATATATATATTTATACAGTCATGGCACCCTTGTAATTTTTACAGAAAATGAAGTATTTCTTCCATAAAATTAATGCAAGTAAACATGTTTTGTTATACACATGTTTCTTTCCTTTGTGTGTATTGGAGAAGCACCAAAAAACAGAGCAAAAAGTCAAATTGGACACAATTTACCAAAAATCCCAAAAATGGGCAAAAATTATTGGCACCATTCCAAAATTGTGGGTAAACAACTTTGCTTCAATCGTGATGCTCGTTCAAACTCACCTGTTGCAAGTAACACATGTGAGCTATATGAAAATCACAGGCATTTTGTGTCTGTGTGTGTGCCACACTAAGCATGGAGAACAGAAAGAGGAGAAGAGAACTTTCTAAGGACAATATCAACAATCTCAAGGTTGAAAATCCATCTCCAGAGATCTTGATGTTCCTTTGTCGACAGTGTGCAACGTAATCAAGAAGTTTACAAAGGTAATAGGTTTTAGACACCTATGAGAGACAATTACCTTTCACAACTGGTTCAGGACCCAACAAGAAGGGGGGCACTGCTAGACCTAATATTAACCAACAGGCCAGACCGCATATCAAATATAAGGGTTGAGGATCACTTGGGTAATAGTGATCACAAAATAATAAGTTTTCATGTATTCATTAATAAGATGTGTAGAAGAGGGGTTACAAGGACACTAAACTTCAGGAAGGCAAATTTCCAACGGATGAGAGATGATTTTGGTGCATTCAACTGAGACGATAACCTGAGACATAAAAATACTCAAAGAAAATGGGAGACATTTATTAGCATTCTGAATAGGACCTGTACACAATATATATCTTATGGGAATAAACATGGTAGAAATAGGAGGAAACCACTATGGCTAAGTAGAGCTGTAAGGGGCACTGTTATGAATGGGTCACCGAGGAGGATAGCAGAACCAGGCAAAGCCACCAGAAAACCAGAGAGGTTGGTAACTAAGCGGATTTCAGACCCCTGATCCTATCCACACAACTAGCAGTAGCCGTGGAGCATACCTACGATGCCTTAGACACCTCGGCACAGCCAGAGAGCTAACTCAGCCTAAAGCAAGAAAGGTGAAATCTAAACTGCCCCGGAGCAGACCCCAAAGGAATAGATAGCCCCCAAACATATATTGTTGGTGAGACAAGATGAAAACACAAACGCAGGCAGAAAAATAGACTGAGCAAATGATGGGGCCCAGACTGACTAGACAGGACAGGAAAGGAAAGACACTGTCTGCAATCACGCAAAAAACCCTGAAAAATCCAACACGTCTGATGCTCAAAAAACACTGAAGTCACATGACTTCGCCCCCACTATATCAGCACTCTGGTACATACTGAAAGCAAAGCAAAAAGAGACCAAAATAACAGGGGACAGAACAAACTGACACAAGCAGTAACATATGGGCGGTGATCCAGCACAGCCACAGCAGGAGCAAGCTGACCCGCACAAAGCAGAGATAGACACAACCAGATCAAATGCAAAAAGATTAGCAAATGAACCACTTAGCTGAACCATGCAGGAACAGAGCAGGAGACATCAGACCTCAGAAGTCACAGGAAGAAAATCACCAGCAGGGATTGAAGGAAGTCAGCTGTCTTAAATACTCCAGTCAGAAACCCCAGATCTCCAATCATCATTATCATTATCAGGTGGCAAGCCTCTGTCAGTCTGACCAGCTCCACTACCTCCAGTAACCACCCGAGGGAGCCCAGAAAGAGAACTCGCAACACCTCTATCAATCTGACCAGCTCCACTACCTTCAGTAACCTCCAGAGGGAGCCCAGAAAGAGAATGCACAACAGTACCCCCCTTGAGGAGGGGTCACCGAACCCTCATCCATGCCACCAGGCCGGTCAGGATGGGCCAGGTGAAAAGCACAAACCAATCTCTCGGCATGAATGTCAGAAGCAGAGACCCAAGAATTATCCTCCTGGCCATAACCCTTCCACTTGACCAAGTACTGGAGTCTCCGTCTAGCCAAATGAGAATCCAATATCTTCTCTACCTCATACTCCAAATTACCTTTAACTAATACAGGGTTAGGAGGCGCCACCTCCTGGGAACTACTGGCTCCACAAACCTCTTCAACAAAGATTTATGAAAAACGTTATGAATCTTAAACATAACTGGAAGAGCCAAACGGAAAGAAACGGGGTTAAGGATTTCCAAAATCTTACAAGGTCCAATGAATCTTGGCTTGAATTTTGGAGACGCAACCTTCATAGAAATATTTTTTGAAGACAACCAAACCATATCACCCACTTTAAACCAGGGACCAATGGTCCTATGCCGGCTGGAAAACCGTTGGGCCTTTTTCTGAGAGTGGGACAACTTGTCCACTACTTGGTCCCAAATCTGCTGCATTCTCTCTACCACTAGAATCCACACTTGGGCAGGCCAAAGATTCCACCTGCCCTGAAGAAAATCGAGGATGAAACCCAAAGTTACAGAAAAAAGGCGACATCAAAGTGGCAGAACTAGCCCTATTGTTTAGCGCGAATTCGGCCAAGGGCAAAAATGAGACCCAGTCATCCTGATCAGCAGATATGAAACATCTCAAATAGGATTTCAAAATCTGGTTTGTTCTCTTAGTCTGCCCATTGGTCTGAGGATGAAATGTAGAGGAGAAAAATAACTGATAAATAACTGAATTCCCAGTTTGGAACAAAAATGCTCTCCAAAATCTGGAAACAAACTGGACTCCTCTGTCCGACACAATGTTCTCAGGAATCCCGTGCAAATGAACTACCTGTTGTAAAAACAAGGGCACCAACTCAGAAGAAGATGGCAACTTTGGGAATGGTACAAGATGGACTATCTTAGAAAATCTATCACAGATCACCCAGATAACAGTCATTCTCTGAGAGTCAGGAAGATCAGAAATAAAATCCATTAAGATATGGGTCCATGGTCTCCTGGGCACCGGCAGGGGCATCAACAAACCACTAGAACAAGAACAGGGCTTGGACCGAGAACAAGTCCCACAGGACCGCACAAAATTCCTCACATCCCGAGATAAGGCAGGCCACCAAAAAGACCGACTCACCAAATCTCTGGTACCAAAAATACCTGGATGACCAGCCCACACGGAGCAATGAATTTCAGACATTACTCTTTTCCTCCTCTGGTCAGGGACATACAACTTTCCCATAGGGCATCGTTCAGGGTTGTGCTCCTGAAATTCCTCTAGGGCACGTCTCAAATCGGGTGAGATGACGGAAAGAACTACACCCGCATTTAGAATGGTAGTAAGCTTGGTCACATCAAAAGAATCCGCAAAGAAACTTCTAGAAAGGGCGTCCGCCTTAACATTCTTAGTGCCCAGAAGAAAAGAGACCACAAAATTAAAACGTGTGAAAAACAAGGCCCACCTAGCCTGTCTAGGATTCAAGCGTTTGGCTGATTCAAGATAAATCAAATTCTTGTGGTCGGTGAGGACCACAACTTGATGTCTAGCTCCCTCCAACCAATGTCTCCGCTCTTCAAATGCCCATTTCATGGCCAACAATTCCCGATTCCCCACGTCATAGTTACGTTCAGATACTGAAAATTTTCGAGAAAAGAAGGCACAGGGATTCATCTTAGAAGTCATAGGATCTCTTTGGGACAAAACGGCTCCTGCAACAATCTACCTCCCCCTGAAATGGGAGTGAGACATCAGGTTGCCGTAGAACCGGAGCAGAAGTGAATCTCCGCTTAAGATCCTGAAATGCCGAGACTGCCTCTGGAGACCAATTCACCACATCAGCGCCCTTTTTGGTCAAATCAGTCAGTGGTTTAACAGTAACAGAAAAATTGCTTATAAATTTACTATAGAAATTAGGAAAACCCAATCATAAATGGCCTGTACTTTGTCCGGGTCCATTTCAATAGCAGACGGGGACAAAATGAATCCCAAAAATGAAATCCTCTGTACACCAAAGAGACACTTCGATCCCTTAACATACAGATAATTTTCACTCAAAATCTGGAACACAGTCCGGACATGTTCCACATGAGAATCCCAATCACTGGAAAAGATCAAAATATCATCCAGATAAATGATCAAAAACGTATCCACAAAGTCCTGGAAAATATCGTTCATAAAAGACTGGAAGACAGAAGGGGCATTAGTGAGCCCAAAAGGCATCACCAGGTACTCAAAATGTCCCTCCGGGGTATTAAACTCTGTCTTCCATTCATCCCCGTGCTTGATGCAAATAAGATTATACGCCCCCCTGAGGTCAAGTTTGGTAAACCAACAGGCACTTTTAGCTCTGGAAAATAAACCAGAAATCAGGGTTAATGGGTACTGATATTTAACAGTGATTTTGATAAGGGAACGATAGTCAATACATGGCCTTAATGAGCCATCTTTCTTAGCCACAAAAAAAACAGCACCTAAAGGTGAAGAGGATGGTCTAATATGACCCTTCTCCAACGACTCCTTGATATAAGATCGCATAGCATCATGTTCGGGTACCGATAATTTGAAAAGCCGACCCTTGGGAAATTTACACCCGGGCATTAACTCAATTGCACAGTCATAACTCCTATTAGGAGGCAAAGACATAGAGTCACTCTCAGTAAATACATCAGAAAAATCAGCCAAATAGTCAGCAATATCATGAAACTGGGGAGAGGTGGAGAAAACAGGAGTGTCACTAAGAACACATTGACAACCCCAACTCACCACAGACAAAGATTTCCAGTCCAAAACAGGATTATGAGTTTGCAACCAAGGAAAACCCAGAACAATAGTATCATGCAAATTGTGCAACACCAAAAATTTACAATTTCCTTGGTGGTCCGGGGCAACCCGCATTATCACCTGGGTCTAAAACTGGGGTTTATTCTGCGCCAAAGGAGTAGCATCAATACCCCTCAAAGGGATAGGAGTCCGCACGAGTGTCATGGGAAAACCACAACATTTGGCAAAGTCAAAATCCATCAGATTCAAAGCTGCACCTGAATCAACAAAAGCCTTGGCGGAAAATGTAGACAAGGAGCAGATGAAGGTGATCACCAAAAGGAACTTAGGCTGTACACTGTCTACCGCAAATGCGTGAGCAAAACGCTTTTCTCGTTTAGGGCAGACAGAAATAGTATGAGAGGCGTCCCCACAGAAAAAAACACAACTTATTGCGCCTTCTAAACTCCAGACGTTGCGCCCTAGACAAAACCATATCGCATTGCATGGGTTCAGAAGTTCGTTGAAAAGGCTGCAACGCCTTTCGTGCAGTTTTACGTTCATGTAAACGCCGATCAATTTGAATGGCCAATGACATAGAGTCATCAAGCCCAGAGGGGACAGGAAATCCCACCATAACATCTTTTATGGTTTCTGCCAAACCCTTCTGAAAGAGAACTGCTAGGGCATTGTCATTCCATTTAGTAAGGACCGCCCACTTTTAGAATTTTTGACAATATAACTCTGCAGAATCCTGACCCTGGTTCAATACCAATAAGGTTTTCTTAGCTTGATCAATAGCATTAGGTTCATCATACAACAACCCCAGGGCTTGAAAAAACGTGTCCACATTAGCCAGAATGGGATCTCCAGGTGTCAAAGAAAAGGCCCAATCCTGGGGATTGCCAAGCAGCAGGGAGATGACAATTTTAGCCTGCTGCACAGAGCTCCCGGATGAGTTAGGTTTCAAAGCAAAAAATAGTTTACAATTATTCTTAAAATTCAAAAATTTAGACCGATCCCCAGAAAACACATCAGGTGTATGGATTTTTGGTTCAACAGCAGATGATTGAGCGAGATAGGTGGAAATTCCCCGCACTTCAGCAGCGAGCTGCTCTACACGATCAGAGAATTTCTTGGTCTCCATTTAGACAGAAAATATCCTCCTAAGGCCCCAGAAAAAAAAAGAGGAAAAAATATACAAAAACAAATTCTGACACTTTTTTTTTTAATTCTTTCCTTCTTTAGCATACCCTAGAGTCTACAGTAAGGCTGGTGATTCTGTTATGAATGGGTCACCAAGGAGGATAGCAGGACCAGGCTAAGCCACCAGAAAATCAGAGAGGTTGGTAACTAAGCGGATTGCAGACCCCTGATCCTATCCAAACAACTAGCAGTAGCCGTGGAGCGTACCTATGATGCCCTAGATGCCTCGGCACAGCCGGAGAGCTAACTCAGCCTAAAGCAAGAAAGGTGAAATCTAAACTGCCCCGGAGCAGACCCCAAAGGAATAGATAGCCCCCAAACATATATTGTTGGTGAGACAAGATGAAAACACAAACGCAGGCAGAAAAATAGATAAAGAAAATGATGGGGCCCAGACTGACTAGACAGGACAGGAAAGGAAAGACACTGTTTGCAATCACGCAAAAAACCCTGAAAAATCCAACACGTTTGATGCTCAAAAAACACTGAAGTCACATGACTTCACCCCCACTATATCAGCACTCTGGCATATAGTGAAAGCAAAGCAAAAAGAGACCAATATAACAGGGGACAGAGCAAACTGACACAAGCAGTAACATATGGGTGGTGATCCAGCACAGCCCCAGCAGGAGCAAGCTGACCCGCACAAAGCAGAGATAGACAAAACCTGTTCAAGTGCAAAAAGATTAGCAAATGAACCACTTAGCTGAACCATGCAGGAACAGAGCAGGAGACATCAGACCTCAGAAGGCACAAGAAGAAAATCGCCAGCAGGGATTGAAGGAAGTCAGCTGTCTTAAATACTCCAGTCAGAAACCCCAGATCTCCAATCATCATTATCATTATCAGGTGGCAAGCCTCTGTCAGTCTGACCAGCTCCACTACCTCCAGTAACCACCAGAGGGAGCCCAGAAAGAGAACTCGCAACACCTCTATTAATATGACCAGCTCCACTACCTTCCGTAACCACCAGAGGGAGCCCAGAAAGATAATTCACAACAGGGTGCAATAAGTGACAAAAAGAAAGCATTTAGAGAATAAAAGCAAGTAGGTAGTGATGAGGCATTAAATAAATACAGAAAATTAAATAAATTATGTAAAAAGCAAATCAAGGCAGCAAATATTGAGACAGAGAGACTCATTGCCAGAGAAAATAGAAATAATCCCAAGATATTCTTTAACTACATAAATAGTAAGAACCTAAAAAATGATAGTGTTGGACCCCTTAAAAATAGTCTGGGTGAAATGGTGGATGAGGATGAGGAAAAAGCCAATATGCTAAATGACTTTTTTTCAACAGTATTTACACAAGAAAATCCCATGACGGATAACATGATCAGTGATAACAAAAATTCTCCATTAAATGTCACCTGCTTAACCCAGCAGGAAGTACGGCGGCGTCTAAAAATCACTAAAATTGACAAATTCCCTTGCCTGGATGGGATACACCCCCGAGTGCTGCAGGAATTAAGTACAGTCATAGATAGACCATTATTTTTAATCTTTAAAGATTCCATAATATCAGGGTCTGTACCACAGGACTGTCAAATAGCAAATTTGGTGCCAATATTCAAAAAGGGGACAAAACCTGAACTTGGAAATTATGGGCCAGTGAGCTTAATCCTGGAGGGTTTTCTAAGAGATGCTATACTGGAGTATCTGAAGAAGAATAACCTAATGGCCCAATATCAACATGGGTTTATGAGAGACTTTTCCTGTCACACTAATCTGATAAGCTTTTATGATGAGGTACGTGCTGGACTGGACCAAGGGAACGTAGTGGACGCAATGCATATGGACTTTTCAAAAGCTTTTGATACAGTGCCACACAAAAGGTTGATACATAAAATGAGAACAATGGAGATTGGGGAAATTTTGTGTAAGTGGGTTAAGAGCTGGCTCAGGGATAAGAAACAAAGGGTGGTTATTAATGGCACACACTCCGACTGGGTCACAGTTTGCAGTGAGGTACCGCAGGGGTCAGTATTGGGCCTGCTTCTTTTTAACATATTTATTAATGACCTTGTAGGGGGGCATACAGAGTAAAATTTCAATATTTGCAGATGACACTATGTCACGGGCTGGCGGAACACACCAAATAATAAAGATGGTATTTAGGTGCGTTCACAGCCCGGGGTCCACCGTGCAGAGGTGTTAACTGCTGCTCGGTAATGGCGGATGCTATATGGCAGTATAATAATGGGACACACGGGGTTAACCTCACCCAATGTGTACAGAGGCAGAATCTTATCTCTCAGAGCCGCACAACCACCAAATAATAAATGCCGTGGCCTGTTATTGCTCACAGAGCTCGGCAGTGTGAGCGCTAGCGTATAGTCACAGAACTCAGCCCTTAGATCGCAGGACTAAAGTCCCTGTAGACCGCTAGCGCTCGGCACCGCGACTGCAATGCCAGCAAAGGTTAAATCACGTGTGCAAGTGTGCACAGTGCCACTCAGGTGGACGCCACTAATCGCCCTGGGTTGGGCCAGGTAAGCACACAGGTTGCACAAGGCATTGCACCGGCGTGGCTGTCACTTGCCACAGTTCGATAGTGCCCTGCAGTGGGCGACACCATCGGACGCTAGTGTGCATATGGCTGGTATGCACTGTGGCCTATAGACTAGCCACTGAAAGGCGCTGACTCGGACTCTAAACCCTAACCACATTCGTATTATCAGAGGGAAGGGGTTTCATAATGAGTCAGTCACCAGATACATGCATCCATCATCATACACTCCAAACTATTTCAGTCTATACTAGCGCATGGGCGAGCGGCCATGCAAACCTTTTATAGCCACGGTCGTCCGGGACCTTCCTGGCTTCTCGGATGGGCCAATCCGAACATGAGCAGGACCTGAGCAGGTGACCCTCGATCTCCAATGAGATATCACTCCACAGGCATGCTCAGTGGCCCGACATGAGGACTTAGTCCCTGGAGAATCTCGCTGCTGAGCAGCATGCATTGTCATAACTGTGCCAGAGGAAGCAGCAGCAAGTAAACCCACGGACTTGGCCTGGGCAGAGCGCTGGGACTGATGAATCTGCTGAGCAGGCTCCACTATGGCTGAAGAAGAATGGGAGACCGCTGGGTGCAAGGCTCTGGATTCCTGCTGTGCAGTGGCAGGAACCTGATGCCTAACACACTGAACTCTGCAGGTTAATCAATACAGAGGAGGACAATTTTATATTACAAGAGGATTTAGGTAAACTAGAAGCTTGGGCTGATAAATAGCAAATGAGCTTTAATGGAGATAAGTGTAAGGTCATGCACTTGCGTAGAGCAAATAAGATATATAATTATGTGCTTAATTGTAAAACACTGGGCAAAACTGTCAATGAAAAAGACCTGGGTGTATGGGTGGACGACAAACTCACATTTAGTGGCCAGTGTCAAGCAGCTGCTACAAAGGCAAATAAAATAATGGGATGCATTAAAAGAGGAATAGATGCTCATGAAGAGAACATAATTTTACCTCTATACAAGTCACTAGTGCGACCACACTTAGAATAGTGTGCACAGTACTGGTCTCCGGTGTGTAAGAAAAACATAGCTGAACTAGAGCGGGTGCAGAGAAGAGCGACCAAGGTTATTAGGGAATTGGGGGGTCTGCAATACCAAGAAAGGTTATTACACTTGGGGTTATTTAGTTTGGAGAATCGAAGGCTTAGGGGTGATCTTATTACAGTGTATAAATATATGAGGGGACAGTACAAAGACCTTTCTAATGATCTTTTTACTCATAGACCTGAGACAGGGACAAGGGGGCATCCTCTACGTCTGGAGGAAAGAAAGCTTAAGCATAATCACAGATGCGGATTCTTTACTGTAAGAGCAGTGAGATTATGGAACTCTCTGCTGTATGATGTTGTAATGAGTGATTCCCTACTAAAATTTAAGAGAGGACTTGATGCCTTTCTTGAAAATTATAATGTTACAGGTTATATACCCTAGTTTCCTTGATATTTCGTTGATCCAGGGAACTAGTCTGATTGCCGTATGTGGAGTCAGGAAGGAATTTTTTTCCCCAATGTGGAGCTTACTTTTTGCCACATAGGTTTTTTTTGCCTTCTTCTGGATCAACAGGTTAGGGCATGTAGGTTAGGAAATGGGTTGAACTAGATGGACTTAAAGTGTTCCTTTAACCTTAATAACTATGTTACTATGTTACAACCCATGGCACTGTAACTAATCTCTGTGAGCATTGCAGGTAGAAAAATATTGATGAAAGGTTGCAACGCACAATAATCCAGATGGTGGATAAGAAGCCACAATCAAGTTCCAAAGATATTCAAGTTGTCCTGCAGGTTCAGGTTGTATCAGCATAATCAATCCATCGACATTTGAATTAAATGAAATGCTATGGCAGGAGGCCCAGGACGACCCCACTGCTGACACAGAGACATAAAAGCTAAACAGCAGGTTGCCAAAATGTACTTGAGTAAGCCAAAATCCTTCTGAAAAAGTGTCTTGTGGACAGATAACACGAAGATAGACTAAAATAGGGCTTTTTGATTAAGCACAACATTATACTGTTTACCAAAAATGGAATGAGGCCTACAAAGAAAAGAACCCAGTACCTACAGTCAAATATGGTGGAAGTAAAGATGTTTTGGGGTTGTTTTGCAACCTCTGGCACTGAGTTCTTTGACTGTGTTCAAGGCATCATGAAATCTGAAGATTACCAAAGAATTTTGGGTTGCGATGTAGTGCCCAGTTTAAGAAAGCTGGTTTTGTGTCCTAGTTCATAGGTCTTCCAGCAGAACAATGACCCCAAGAATCACCCAGAAATCGATGGAAACAAAGCGCTGAAAAATTCTGAAGTGGCCAACAATAAGTCCAGGTCTAAATACCATTGAACACCTGTGGAGAGATCTTAAAATTGCTGTTGGGAGAATGCACCCTTCAAATATGAAAGATCTGGAGCAGTTTGCAAAAGAAGAGTGGTCAAAAATTACAGTTGAGAGGTGTAAAAAGCTTGTTGAAGGTTATAGGAAACAATTGATTTCAGTTATTTATTCCAAATACAGTGTGTCCGTAAAGTCATGGTGCACTTTTGACCAGTCACTGGAAAGCAACAAAAGATGATAGAAATGTGAAATCTGCTCCAAATAAAAGAAAAACTCTCCCAGTTTCAAACCTATTCAGTGTAGTTTGATGTGGGCTCCATTTGTTGCCCTACACCCATCCAAATGATAGTGAAGTTCTTGCCACGCACGCGTAAAGACGTCTGGTGTAACAGAGTGAATAAAGTCTGTGATTCTCTGTTTTAAGTGATTAATGTAGCACTTTGGTCACGGATTTTGAAAAACTGAAAACTGGGAGGGTTTTCCTTTTATGTGGTGCAGATTTCACATTTTTATCATCTTTTGTTGCTTTCCTATGACTGGTCAAAAGTGCACCATGATGGGGGCGTGGCCTGGGCTCTGAGCATGTAGGCTGCAAGAGCTCTAAGCTCCCACAGTCACATTATAAAGCTACAAAATAAGCGTGCATAGGGTTAACCAAAATAACCTTGATGGACCCTATTTTATTTATGAACTTTGGGTGCCCATTTTGAGACAAAAAGCAGGTCTGTGGTCCAAAGAGGACTGAAAAAATAAGCTTTTACAAGTCTGGATGGCTGCAGTGCAGCAGAAGTTGAGGGACATCACCCCACATCATCTGCCCTCCTGTGAAGAGACCGGAGTGCCAGTGCAGGCTTTACTGAAGCCAGGATTGATCTGGAGGATCATTATTGGTACTGAGGACTTTATTTGGACCCCCCAGTAAGGTACAACATAAATCCAGCTGTCTGCACAGCTTTCTGTCTGTGGTGTGTGGAGGATAACAGTGTGGCTGTGGCGGAGGGATACAGACTCCTGCATGTTCATCTCTGCTGATTACACCTGAGTGCTGCTGAATTCTGACTGCTGTAACATCAGGGTGAGGTTAGTGAGGAGCTGAAGGGCGGAGGGATACCACCGGACTTCTAGGGCCAGACACCGGAATCGGCCAAGAACAGCGCTATACAGACTCATAAAGGACCGGATCAGAGGCGACTAGCACCGGGGGAGCCACTAAAAACTGCTGAGGTGAGGCACAACTGAAATCCGGTCACTAGAACCGGACGCTGCACACTGATCACAGCCGCAATAGAACTCAATGGGAAGTAGTTCCGGCTGTGTCCAGCCTGTCAGCATTGCAGAAACCTGACATCACAGGCCCCGCAGAACACAGCAAGTTGCCCCCGGTACTACAGGCTCAGCTATACCCCAGAACTGTGCGGCGCAGCAGGTAGTCATACCCAAGAGTACTGAGGAGAAGTATATAGATTGCGGGGAGGGCCCTCACTCTCCCCACACAATAAAGGAATACTGACTATTCTGCACTTACCAGCAGCACAGACTTATAACACAATAGTGACTGCAGTTTCTGGCTGGTGGCCCCGGTGCCCTATACTCATCTGTGCAGTGCACCATAATAGAGGATTATCCATTCTTCAAGCAAGGATCAGAGCTACAGTGGACTGCTTGCATTATTATTGAGGAATTGTGTGACTTTTGGCGCTCATACTGATGGTTTCTCAGTTGACTCCTTTTCTGAAACTTGTTTTTAGACCATTTTACTTAACTTGTCTGATTAATCAAGCTAAAAAGGTCATAGATCTCAGGCCAGGGAAGGCTGCGTGGCAAATTATGACGCAGTCAAGCAGGGGCAGAATTAATAATAGCTCACACAGGGTGATGAGGCACAATTTGGGGGCATATTCAAAGTCCTATGAGGATATCGCTAATGTGTTAAGCCCCACAAAATCTAGGTCACCCTTGAAAAGAGGTGAGCCCAAAACGCCTTATATAAAACAATCCCATAACCCTGCACCTGTCAAAGCTGCAAAAGGGGGATCAGGTATCAATAACCCATTAACCAAAACACTTCCTAAAACACAACCTGAAACACTTCAAAAAAAGAAAAATTTGGGGGGGACACATTAAAACTCCTCCTCCAAATCAGCTCCTCACGGAGGAAATGGACACTTCCAAATCAAACAAAAGGAAGGGCACAGATGATCAGGAAAACACCGAGAGTCTTTCTTCTGAGAACTCCGACAGTGTCTCAGCTGACTATACCCCAAACACAAGCCCTGAAAGGCAGAGGCCTAGAAGGGACACTGGAGGTCCATTTCCTTCGTTTGAGGTTCCCCCTCCATCCATCAACTTGGGGGAATACAAGGGGTCCAATAAACAAGCCACCAAAGGATTCATGGCGGATCTCTTCCAGTCCTTCAGTGATGCCCTAAAAATAGGGTTTGAGACTCAGGCTAAGGCCCTACAGGAAACTTGCAAGAATCTTAGCCAAAAGGTTGAGAAATATGAGGTAAAGATGGTACAGGCGGAGAAGGACATAGTCTACCTCTCAAAGGAAAATTCTCTCCTCAAAACTGAGGTTATTTCCCTTAAAAACAAATTAACGGATCTGGAAGACCGAAGCAGGAGAAATAACTTAAAGATACGAGGTATCCCTGAGTCGGTCTCCCAGGCAGATCTTTCAGATTACACTAAAAATTTATTCAAAAAATTATCGCCAAAATTGACAGAATTAGAAGTAAATATTGATCGTATACACCGCCTCCCACGTCCAAAAGAGGTCCCACAGGAAAAGCCTAGGGACACTATCCTCAGAGTCCATTTTTTTGAAACAAAGGAGAAGGTTCTAAAATCTCTCCTCCAGAGCAATAAAAAGATTTAAAGATTTTCCAAGACTTCTCCAAAGAGACAATGGACGCAAGAAGGTCCTTCAGAGATTTGACCTCTAAACTTAGAGAGCTCAGAGTGTCATATAGATGGGGTTTCCCTACCAAGCTATTAGTCTGGTATAATGACAAAAACTACCCCATCTACACTCCACATGAGGGTCAGAAGTTCATCATTAAATTTCTGATGGATGACCCAGCATTTAGGGATAGGGATTAGGACTGATTTTTATCTTATGTTCGAATTTCCATGGTGTATACTATTAATGTCCTTTTCATGAATATGAATATCTTATGACCCATATTTACGGTTTATTGATGTTACTGTGGGAACTTGCCGCTTAATTTTTCTCACTTTTTCCCCCACACTAAGGTGCGACACCAACTGGTTTGGAGTCCTCCAGGAGAATGCTCAAGTTCCTAATTTTTTTTTTTCTGTATTTCACTGTTTTACTTGTTTCCATTTTTCTGTTTTGATATTGCACTCTAACGATGAAAATCTTATCATACAATGTTAGGGGGCTCAACAGTCCGAATAAGAGGTATGCGGTATGGAAGGAGATCAACCGAACCCGTGCCGAATTGGTATGCCTCCAGGAGGTTAAACTGGCCTCCGATCAACACCCGATCTTCCAGCACAAGAACTTTCCGCACATGTACAAGTCACTGTCCACAAAGAAGAAGGCTGGGGTCATTACACTTGTAGGTGGCACCGTTCCTTTTCAGCTCATCAAAGAGATACCAGACTCGTTGGGCAGGTTTCATATACTCATATGCTTACTCCATGAAAGGCCATGCACAATATTGAATGTATACGCACCTAACAAGGGACACATTCATTTCTTGAACAAGCTAATCAAAAAATAGACAAAGTCAAAACAGGTGATCTGATCTTACTAGGCGATTTTAATATTGTCCCAGATAGTAGCATGGATTCATCCTCATTAGTTCGCCACAAGGTTCCAGCTTTGAAAAACTGGTTATTTCAAAATGAGCTTTATGATGCTTTTCGTTGCTTGAATACTGTTACAGCACCGGTCGTAACCGCCGCTGTCCCCCTAGCTCCGGGCCCCCCGCGGCTAGTGCTTACCTGCTCCGTCGCGCGCTGCCGCTTCCTCCCTCCTCTGGTCAACGCATGCCTTCTTCCTCCTGCTCTCGCGCGCCCCGCCTTCCTGGTCTCCCAATGGCGGCGACCCCGCACATGCGCATTAGGGCGCGGGCGTGCGGCCGTCGGGTAGTTTAACCCTGCGGTGGGCGGCGGCCGATTAGTGGCCAGCCTATCGCCTACCGGCAGGGGATAAATCAGGCGTCTCCCACAAGGGGAGGACACCTGATTATTGTGTGTCCATTCCTGCTGTAATTTGGCCGCCTATAGGTTCCTATAGGTTTCTTGTCTTCCTTTATGTTTCCTAGCCTTGCTGTCTCTTCCCCTGGTGTTTGCCCTGTCTTCCTGCCCGTCATCTGTCCTGTCTACTCCTAGTGCCACTACCCTTGTCTCCCCGGTTCCCTGTCTCTGTTCCGTTCTGCAGTGTCCGTTCTGTTCCTGCCCAGCATCCTGCCCGCAGTCCTCCATCCTCCTGCGTGGAGTTCTGGTCCTTGGTAAGCCTCGCCAGCCGCTTGCCTTCTCCAGTCCCTCGAGCCGGCCCTTTCGGTTCCAGCAGTCGCGGTTCTGTCCTCTGCGGTCCTGCCCCTAACGATCCCTGTACAGGGGTCGGTCATCACCTGGTGCGCTCGACCCAGGGGCTCCGGATCCGCGATCCAGAGGGTCCACTCTCGGACGTTATCTCTTCCTGAACGTCACAAACACATCGTCTCGTGAGTATTCTCACTTTTCAGATGTACATAAGACAGCATCTAGAATCGATCTACTACTTACTAATATATTTACTTTAACCAAAATTAGAGATATACGGTTCATGCAAAAGACCATCTCGGATCATACCCTGGTTCTCGCTGAGTTCCTCGTGGGTCCTCCCTCTGACAAGCCATTCCGCTGGAGACTTAACCCAGCCTTGTTATATATACCAGAGTACAAGCAAGAGATAGAAAACGTTCTCTTAAACTACTTCAAGGAAAATGTATCTGGTGAAGTAAATCAGTTCACGGTCTGGAATGCCCATAAGGCGGTCCTGAGGGGATGCCTTATGCAGATCCTCTCTAAACATAAGAAGAGAAATAGGGAAAAAATTACAAACCTACAGGCCCAAATTAATGATCTAGAAAAAAACCAAACCAACTTGAAAGTTCCTTCCCAAACCATCCAGGCTGAGATTTTGAGACTCAGACAGAGTTTGAGATCTGAAATCTACCAGGAATACGATGCAGCCATCAAAGCATCTAGGTATAAATCGTATACATCTCTCAACAAGCCTACCAAGTTTATGATGAGGAAATTAAAAAGAGAAAGAATCAAAAAACGGATAATTAAGATTGTATCTCCCTCGGGTGATACCAAAATTTACCCTAGGGACATTGTCAACTCGTTTGCAGATTTCTTTAAAAATCTTTATAACCTGAAAGATGACCCCCAAATACCGGTGGTTAACTCGAATTTTGTGGATTCTTTTCTACAGAGTATCGATTTACCAAGAGTTGATGAGCTGGACTTGAATTATGTCAGTAGCCCTTTTACAGAGAGTGAAATAGTTGACATTATCAAGAAACTGCAGTCCCAAAAATCACCAGGGCCGGATGGCTTCTCTGGGGAATACTATAAATCCTTTTCAAAAATTCTGGCTCCACAGTTGGCTTCCGTCTTTGGTCTGGCATCCTCTCGGGGTTCCTTCCCAAAGGAGATGTTAGAGGCAACAATTGTCATGATTCCAAAGGAGGGGGGAGACCCCGAGAGGATACAGAACTATAGGCCAATCTCGCTTATAAACAGCGATATTAAAATCTATTCAAAGATCATCGCAAACCGACTAAAAAACATCCTTCCATGTCTGTTGGTGGATGATCAAATAGGGTTCACAGAGGGTCGCCAGGCCTCAGATGGGACTAGAAGGGTGTTGAACCTGATAAATTTAGCTAACAATTCAAGAACCAAAACTGCTTTTCTGACACTGGACGCCGAGAAGGCGTTCGATAGACTAAACTGGCTATATTTAAAAACAACTCTCGCTAGATTTGGCTTTGACGAGAAGTTTCTGTCAACAGTCTTTGCCCTATACTCGGGTCCTAGTGCCAGGATCTATGCAAACAACTTCCTTTCTGACTCGTTTGACATTACTAATGGCACAAGACAGGGGTGCCCCCTGTCTCCCCTTCTATTTGTGCTTGCCATAGAGCCCCTAGCTGAAAAAATTAGATTAAACAATGATATTAAAGGCTTTGAAATGCCATCACGAAATTTTAAAATCGGGTTATTCGCAGATGATCTCTTCCTCACACTTCTTGATCCCGCAAATTCCATTAAAGCCCTTTCAGATGAACTAGAAAAATTCTCTAGAGCATCCTATTTTAAGATAAACCCACACAAATCCAAATTTATAACTCTAAACATGAAACAATCCGAAATTAACGAAATAAAGACTCAAACCCAGTTCATTTGGGAGGAAAAAGAGATTGTCTATCTAGGGATTAGAATAGCAGGATCAATCCAAACCACAGTTAGGACCAATTTAGACAGCATTATAAAGACTATTACAGGCAATCTATCCTTTTTGGCTCAGTTAGAGACTTCCATTTTTGGGAAGATACTGGCAGTCGAAGCCTTTATCCTTCCCAAAATTTTATACATATTTAGGACTTTGCCAGCTAGCTTTCCACGTCAATCCATTGATAAAATTCAAGAGCTCATCCGACTATTTATTTGGAAAGGTAAGAAAGCAAGAATATCTGCAGACTTACGTTATAAAAATAAAAAACATGGGGGCGCAGGACTGCCCAACATATACACTTATTATCAGGCCTCACTTATTAAACAGAGATGGCACTGGTTTATGGAAAACATGACGGCTTGGTATGGCTTGGAGAGAGATGCTAGTGATAGAGGTTCCACGCGAAAGCTTTTCTTTTACTTCCTTCTGCAAAAGCACAGTGCAAACTCATCGCATCCTATATTTTGGTCGATAATCTCAGCATGGAGGGAACTCATTAAGCCTACTAAAAATATCAAAAAAGCAGAGCAAATCTTAAAACTACCCCTATCTTCATTTGCACTGATGGATGATCTCCCGATGCCGGAGGTATGGGGTAAATCTGGAATCAAAAAGGTGGGGGATGTTTTTGGTGGAGTGGAGTTCTTGAAATTCAGTGAGATCAAGGCTAAATATAATCTACCATCATCTGAGCTGGTCTTTTACACCATGTTGAAAGACAGAATTTTGAAAATCATAAAAGGGAAGACTTTAAATTATGAAATGCTAACTTCACTGTTGTGCAACCTTAAAAATAAAAACCTCTGGAGTCTGCGTAATTTGTATAGATCTGTCGTCAAGGAACTAATGAGCCACAAAAACATATACATGAAGAGATGGGAGTCCGATTTAGGTGCTGATATCCGTCTCGAGAATTGGAACGATGCCATCAAATTCACTTACAATTCCAACATATCAATGGGTCATCACGAGGGTTATTTTAAACTGTTAAATAGGTGGTACTATACCCCGACAAGGTTATCACATTTTAACACAGAATTATCTTCCTTGTGCTGGAGAGGCTGTGGACATCAAGGGAACCTCTACCATATATTTTGGGGTTGTTCAAAGATCAAAAACCTCTGGTTCCAGGTCACACAGCACATTAACCTCATTGCTAAGGGCTTCACAATTACGCCTGAAAGAGCACTTCTTTCATTAGACATGGAACAATTTGATGATTCCGTAAGACATATTATCATCCACATCCTCTTAGTGACTAAGACCATGTTAGCACAATGGTGGAAGAAAGTCGAGGTTCCTAAGTTTTCGGACATACTTGATAAAATAGGCCAACATAGTGATTTAGAACTCAGATTTGCGATTAACAACAATCACATCCACAAATATACAAAAAAATGGAAGACTTGGAACAACAAATTCCATATCAAATATACCTATTAAGAGGTATTATATTTTGAGGCCTAAACATGGCCGTTGTAGTACCGGGATGTCGTATCTCCTTCCAAGAATGTTACCCCATAATAAGGATTGTCGATTTTCTTTTCCTTTTTTGTTATTTGCTATATGCTATTTAATGCCTATTTGTGGGTTCTCTAGTTTTAAATTTTTTCCGTACCTGTACAAGGTTATTTACTTCCCATTCCCTTTCCTCCCTTCCTACCTTCCTTCCCTTACCCTGTTTAATGACTGAAATCCAATAAAATTATTTGAAAAGAAAAGTGCACCATGACTTTACAGACACACTGTATTAAGTTGATTAATACAAACTGGAGCAAGTTCAGAAAAGAGCGACCAGAATGGTGACCGGTCTGCAAACCCTGTCTTATGAGGAAAGGTTGCAGGATTTGGGAATGTTTAGTTTGCAAAAGAGAAGACTGAGAGGAGACTTAATAGCTGTCTACAAATATCTAAAGGGCTGTCACATTGTAGAAGGATCAACTTTATTCTCATTTGCACAAGGAAAGACTAGAAGCAATGGGATGAAACTGAATGGGAGGAGACAGATTAGATATTAGAAAAAACTTTTTGACAGTTAGAGTGATCAATGAGTGGAACAGGCTGCCACGAGAAGTGGTGAGTTCTCCTTCAATGGAAGTCTTCAAACAGAGGCTGGACAGACATCTGACTGGGATGATTTAGCGAATCCTGCTTTGAGCAGGGGGTTGGACCAGATGGCCCAGGAGGTCCCTTCCAACTCTACGATTCTATGATTCTATGATTCTATGATTGTGCCAACAATATTGTTCGTCCCATTTTTAGTGTTTTCTGTGAAATTACTTCAAGTTTGCTGTTTTTCTCTGTTTTTTGTATAATTGTAATAATTTTCTGGGAGAAATACTGCCTTTTCTGTAACAATTTCAAGGGTGCCAACACTCTCGGCCATGACTGTATATAGTCACCAAGCTACTGTACAGGACCATAAGAACCAGTACATGAATCCAGCTCAGAAAGGCATTGGGACAAACACCAGTGGCTCTAAGCTTCATCTCCTAGTAGACAGAGCAGTCACTCAAGACTCAAGATCCAGACAGACCAATCTCAGCACAGCCTGGATTGACTACAGGAAAATCTATGACTCAATGCCACACATGTGGATCTGTGAATACTTGGCTCTCTACAATGTCATCAGGAAATTAAGAAACTGTTAGGGTTGGCGGATTGCACTAAATTAAAAGAAATTATAAAATGCAATCGTAACCCAGGGTCCACCGTGCAAAGATGTTAACCTGCTGCTGGTGTGCTGCGACACTAAAAAATATAAACACAAAGCTCAGCTAACCACTGAGCGGCATTAAAAATTTAAGTACCAAACTCAGCTAACCACCGAGTGGCACTGATAAATAATAAATGTGCAATACCCTGTTAAACCCGCAGTGAATAAGCACGTGGGTTGAGCTTGCCCCGCAAATCACCCGTAGTAACCGCACACGTAGCCAAGACAAGTGCTAAGTCAAGTGCAAAGGCAAAATCTACACTACAGTACCTATCTGAAGCTGACCAGTGCTAACCACACAAAAAAGCATATAGACAGAGCGGTAGAGTATCCACCCACACACACCAAAACAGAAATGATGCTAGCACACCTGTGTGTGCCACTGGAAGCCTTTTATGAGCTAGGCTCCACCCCAAATACTCACGCTCAGACAGACAGGGAGTCGTCTGTGGGCCAATCCGGAGCTGCCACATCACCTGAGCAGATGATGTCCAAGCACCAATGAGAAGGCGCCACATCACGGACATGCTCAGTAAGATGGACATAGACTCCAGAGTGTGTGGCTGCCTCTGTATACCACTGGTTACCATAGACTTAGCGGAGAGCCAGCAGTAACCACATGGACAACATGAAGTAGTGCAAGATGCTGGGACCAACAACCGTGCAAAGGAACAATCCCAGCAGTCAGACCTGAATGGGAGACTGCAGAGGCAGACAAGGCCCGGGATCCACCCCGCGCAGTGGAAGAATCCCAGTACATAACAGAACCTTCCTCAGAAACTCAATGGGGCTATGGAGAACAACATTGGAAGTCAACTCAAGACAACTAGCATAAGTGACCATCAAATTTGACATATACCATGGTGATGCACTGTCCCATTGTTGTTCTGCATAGGATTGAACCCCCTTAGACAATTACAGAGTCTGGCTATGGGTACAAGTTCAAGAGTGGAAGCACCATCAGCTACCTCCTCTACATGGATGACATTAGGCTGTATGCAAAAAACGAAGGAGACATAAATTCACTGATCCACCTGACAAGGATCTACAGCGAAGACATCGGGATGTCCTTTGAACTGGATAAGTCTGGCTGGTTGGTAATAAAGAGAGGCAAGGTAGTCAAGACTGATGGAATGAAATTACCAGCAGGGCACATAGCAGATGTACAGACATGCTACAAGTACCTTGGCATCCCACAGGGATACGGTAACCATGATGAGGAGGCAAGAAAAGCAGCAACATCCAAAAACCATCAAAGGGTAAGACAGGTTCTGAAGAGCCAGCTCAATGGAAAGGAAAAAAAACACACCATCAATGCATTTGCCCTGCCAGTTATCAGATGCCCTGCTGGTGTAGTGTGCTGGCCAAAAGAAGAGACAGAAGCTACAGATGTGAAGACATGAAAGCTACTCACAATGCATGGAGGTCTACACCCTAAGTCTAGCACCCAAAGATTGTATACCAACAGAAAGCAGGGTGGTCAAGGCTTGAAAATCATCCAAGCCACAAACACAGATGACACAAGGAGTATATCCAGGAATATATCAGAAACATGGCACCAAAAGATGAGATGCTGAGAGAAAGCCTAAGGCAGCAGCAACAGCAGATCAAGAAGGAAGAACAGGAACATGAACTGCCATGGCAAGACAAGCTGCTGCATGGGATGTACCATTGATAGATAATGGAGGTGGTTGACATTGAGAAATCCTACCAGTAGCTGGAGAAAGCTGGACACCGAGACAGCACAGAGGTACAAATCATAGCGGCACAAGAGCAAGCAGTAAGTATCAGATCCATAGAAGCAGGAATAAACCACACAAGACCCAAGGTGCAGACTATGTAAAGAAACCTCAGTACACTTCAACACATAGTGGCAGGATTCAAAATGCAAGCAGGAACAGAGTATACCGAACACACAACCAAGTAGTGGGAATTGTATATGACGCGCCCCAGAGGCCGTGAGATACTCGGTACCAGGCCGGTTAACTTCAATGGGAAATGTCATAGCGGCAGTGACCTGGTCCGTGGCCTCAGGCGGTCATGTAAAAGGGGAGTATTGGTTAGGGATAAAGTTTATGTAGTGATTCGTGACACTAGTTGGAGTGTTCGACTGTAGTATAGTCGGCACTGCAGATGATCCCTGGGGGAGTAGATGGTGATGGCAGTGCAGATGCTAAACCCTTTCCAACCAGGGCCAACCCCCAGAGATTGTGATGGAAGTAGAAGGCATGGAGTAATAAGGCAGGAGACAAGAAAAGTCACTTTATCATTTACTGTAGTTCAGGTGCAGTTCAGACGAGATATTGCAACTCTCACTAGGTTACAATCTGCTCTGGAGAATGGGAGTTATCCTTCCTCTGCTGTGACTCAGTGTAAACTTCCTGCTATTCTAATCCCTTCAGGGACCAAGGCTTCCCAGAGTTTGGAACTTCTAGTATAGCCTCTACTCACTGTGTATTTCTCCACTGGCAACTTGCAGCTTGGATCATTGTGAAGCTCACGTTCCTTCTTGTACAATCCTCACTGATCCTAGTTTGCTGCTGTAATCCCAGGGAAAACACTGCGCTATTGGTTGTATAAACTCACACAGTCTCTCAGCTTACCACCCTGCTCTGAAAGCATTGATGGCTTAGGGGCTGATTCCCTGATGCTTCTTATTAGCTTTACTCCTGGAGGGACCACATGTCATCATGGTTTCCAAGAGCATTCTTCCTCCTCCTTCTTCACTGAAACAACAACTCTCAACTCCTCCCCCTCCCAGTTAGGGTATGTCTGCAAAGCTCTAAGCTTCAGACAAGTGAAGGAGTGAAGTGAATTGTGTGTGTGTTGTGGTCTCTAGCAGAGAAAGCATAACTCCCATTGCTCACAAAACACATACAAAACAGGTTATATTTAACCCTTTTTTGGCAGTAAAGACGCAGGGCGCCACATTCCCCCCTAGTTAAAGGTAGCACGTCCTCAGGCTACACAAGGAACATAAGCATATAACAGAATGTCACAACATTTAACCTGGGTATGGGTGAACAGTCCCAGTAACTGATTTGAGATTATATCCCAAAACCACTTCTGATTGTTTGGATCGTCCCTGAGTGCAGCTGCAGGGTACACAGACCATAATAGAAAATTCACTGCACTAGCTGTTTTAGATGGCTTCCTGCCAAGGCACAATGAATAGTTTTTTCTTCTCTAGTTTAAGAGTCTTTTCAAGAGTCCTTGTAGTAGAAAAGGCACAGTAACTACTGAAATCTCACATTAGTCCATGTGGGCACAAATTCTTTAACATTTTTAGCAATGTTACCTAAGGCAAATTTCAATGTAAGTACAACTCAAAACTAACTTATTAATCTTAGAATATTTTACAAATCATTTCTATAGTGAGAAGGGGTTTTGCCCTGTGTGCTACGCTGTGATCTGCACAAGATAGGAATACTAGACAGCTTTCTACGAATCTTTGAACCTACCATGGGTACAAAAGCTTCACTGCTGACTGTGGGCAAGCTTTCTGATTCTTCCTCATGCACAGTGTTAGTGGTTGGCATTAGCGACTCATCGCTTCCAGAACAATTTGGTGTCTCTGGTAAAGACCTTTGTGGGAACACCATCACTGGAACTACCACTGCGTTGTTAACTTGTAGCCAAGAACTAGGGAATTCACCCAGAACAGTGTGAATCTTGGTATCAGTCTTTTCTTTTAGCTGAGAATCTTCCTTAGTCTCAACTCTTTCATGCAACTGTGCTGGACATACTTTCAGATTGTCTCTGGATACGGTAGTACACGTTTTTCCGCCGTCTTTGGAGATAGTACACACTTTGCTGTTGTCATAGCTAGATGGTTGAATAGTGTAAGGCTGAGCCTCCCATTGGTCATCTAACTTGTGGTTTCTTCTCTTTTTCATCAACACTTGTTCACCTGTTGGTAATGGGGTTGCTACAGCATGGCTATTAAAGTTCCTTTCCTATTTTTGCCTAGCTTGAGCAAGACTTTCCTCTACACATTGCTGAACTTTTTGATACTGCAGTTGTCTTTCTGTATTCCAATCCGTGTCCAATTGGCTAGATATGGTTTCAGGAATTAGGACTCCCATTTCCAGGTCAAAGGGGAGTTTGCCTGGATGTGCACGCATCAAGTAAGCTGGGGCATATCCTGTTGCGCTGGTTGGGATATGATTGTACATTTCAATCAAATCAGGCAACTTCTCAGGCCATTGGTTCCTTTCTTCTAATGGCAGGATCTGCAATAAATTGATTACCAGATGGTTCAGTTTTTCACAAAGACCATTGCCTTGTGGATGGTATGGTGTAGTTCTGATCTTTTTACATCCACAGAGGGAGCAAAATTCTTGGAAGACTTCTGCTTTGAAGGCTGGACCTCTGTCTATCAGCATTTGATTTGGGTTGCCATGGGGTCTGCAGAAATATTCCTGGAATGCCTTTGCAGCTGTTCTTGCTATTTGGTCTTTCACCAGAACGACCACTAGGAAAAGGGATTAGTGATCCACTATTGTTAAGGCATAGGTATACCCTGATCGGCTCAAGGTTAGTTGCACGTGGTCGAAGGCCACCAGCTCCAAAGGTTGTTTAGTGATGATGGGCTTCAAGGGGGCCCTTTGATTGGCAGAATTCTTTCTTGTGAGATTACATGGGCTGCATTCCCTACACCACTACAATGCACCGTCTCATACTTGTCCAGAAGAAGCGGTCGTGGATGACTACTTCCAGCTTTTTCCAACCAAAGTGTCCCACTTGATTGTGGTAAGCTTCCAAGACCATAGGCACGTCTTTTCTGGGGACCACGACCTGACAGACCAGTTCATGCGTACGTGGGTTAATAGCTCTTTGGATCAACTTACCTTCAAATAGGAACAGCTTCTTTCTCTCTTTCCACAACTGCTGGACATCTGCAGGCGCATCAGGAGCTGGAGATGAATCTGCTTCTCCAAGGAGTTCTTTGACCATACATATAGCCGGGTCACTGCTCTGCGTCTCTGCCCAACCATGGTGAGGTACTGGATTAAGGGAAACTTCGTAAACGTCAAGACTTCTCCTGGTCACGTGGTTAGAGTCTTGGGAGGCACCGTGGCATCTCTATTTCTTCCAGGTCTTCTAGATCTTATGCTGGATCATGAGCATTTGGCATATGGGACAAGGCATCAGCATTGGCATTTTTAGTGCCAGCTCGGTATTTAATGACAAGCTCATAATTAGACAACCGAGCCATCCATCTTTGTTCCAAGACACCAAGCCTGGCTGTTCCCAGATGGGTTAACGGATTGTTGTCCGTGTAGATGGTAAATTTGGATGAGGCCAAATAGTGCTTGAACCTCTCGGTCACTGCCCAAACGATAGCCAAGAACTCTAGCTTGAAGGAGCTATAGTTGGTAGAGTTCCTCTCAGTAGGACGAAGCTTCTGACTGGCATAAGCAATGACTTTCTCCTTACCCTGCTGCACTTGAGATAGGACAGCTCCTAACCCAACATTGCTTTCATCGGTGTGCTGGATAAATGGCTGATCGTAGTCTGGATGCGCTAAGGTCTCTTCTCCAGTAAGTGCTTGCTTAAGGCTGTTGAATGACTGATCCAACCTAGCATTGCACTCAGTCAGGGGACTCTTGCCTCTTGCCTTTTTGGGTTGGCCAACTAGGAGATCTTGAAGAGGGGTTGCCAATTTAGTAAAGTCTTTAATAAAGTGTCTGTAGTACCCCACTAGGCCTAGGAATTGGATGTTGGTGGGTACTTGCCAGTCTCTGATGACAGTCACTTTGTCTGGGTCAGGTGCTACTCCTTCTGCACTCATGACATGGATAAAATACTGCACTTTGGGCTTTAGGAGATGACATTTGGATGGTTTTACCTTCAAGCCAAAGTTGGACAACGCCTCCAAGACCTCTGCCAGGTGTTGCAGATGTTCCTCATAGGTCCTGGAATATACAATCACATCATCCAAGTACAATAACACAGTCTCAAAGTTCATAAGGCCCAGGCAACATTCCATAAATCTCTGAAAGGTTCCAGGAGCACTGCTCAATCCAAGCGGCATGTAGTTAAATTCACATAGCCCCATGGAAGTAGTGAATGCAGTTTTTTCTTTGTCTGCCTCAACAACAGGAACCTGCCAGTACCCACTGGTTAAGTCCAAAGTGGTGAAGTACCTAGCTGATTTTAACACTGCTAGAGACTCGTCTGTGCACGGCAAGGGGTATGCATCTTTGTGAGTAATTTTGTTAAGTTGTCTGTAATCTACACACATGCGCATTGTAGCATCTTTCTTTTTGACTAACACCAGGAGAGTTGCCCAAGGACTGTAGCTGTCCCTGATTACCCCTGCTTGCTTCATTTCTTTTAGCATACCTTTTGCACACTGATAATGAGCTGGAGGTACAGGACGATACCTTTCTTCGATAGGTGGGTGATCTCCTGTGGGGATGTTATGTTGAAACCCTTTTACCTGCCCAAAATCCAAGGGATGCTTACTGAAAACCCTCTCGTATTCTTGCACCACCCGCTGCACTCCATTTTTCTGATGTACAGGAGTGGAGTCGGTGCCAACATGTATCTTTTGGAACCATTTATCCGTCTGAACAGAAGAGCCATTGCCATCCGTCGCTTCTGACAGAGTCAAGGGTTCTACAGCCTGAAAGTCATCGTTGCTGACTGTGAATAGTTTGGCTATAGTTGCATAACGGGGCAAGCAAGCTTCCTCCTCTCCACAGTTCAGAACACGTACCGGGACCCTACCCCTTTTAACATCAACAATTCCCCTGGCTGTCAGCACAGTAGGTCTGCTATTTGAATAGACTGGTTAAAGGAGAGCTTGGTAGTCTGTCCTCTGATGCCTATGGCTGCTCTGCAGCAGATGAGAGTCTCACTCCTAGGGGGAAGCATAATGGAGTGGGGATCATCCACTCACCCTTACACTACCAATCTCTCCACCAGTTAACACCACCTGCTGTGCTGTTGCTGCACCAGGGCCTTGATATCTCGATTGAGGGCATGCTGTTCTTTGCACCACCTGCTGCACTCCATTTTTCTGATGTACAGGAGTGGAGTCGGTGCCAACATGTATGTTTTGGAACCATTCATCTGTCTGAAAAGAGCCATTGCCATCCATCGCTTCTGACGGAGTCAAGGGTTCTACAGCCTGAAAGTCATTGTTGCTGACTGAATAGTTTGGCTATAGTTGCATAACGGGGCAAGCAAGCTTCCTCCTCTCCACAGTTCAAAACACGTACCGGGACCCTACCCCTTTTAACATCAACAATTCCCCTGGCTGTCAGCACAGTAGGTCTGCTATCTGAATAGACTGGTTCAAGGAGAGCTTGGTAGTCCCGTCCTCTGATGCCTATGGCTGCTCTGCAGCAGATGAAAGTCTCACTCCTAGGGGGAAGCATAATGGAGTGGGGATCACTCACCCTAACGCTACCAATCTCTCCACCAGTTAACACCACCTGCTGTGCTGTTGCTGCTCAAGGGTCTTGATATCTCGATTGAGGGCATGCTGTTCTTTGTACGGGGCCGACTCAGCTATGTCTTTCAAAATGGTGATGACCTCACTTAAACAATTTTCAATCACATTTGTGCCTAATGTTATGATAGGTTGACACTCTGCTCTGTCCACCTCTACCACCACGAGACCTTGAGCTCCACTTTCCCCACTTTAATGACAACCTCTTTGTACCCCACCTGTGTCAGAGGTTGACCATTACTTGCTATTAAAGACAAGTTACCATCAAGAAGTTGGGTGAAATCAGCATAAGTCCAATATCTTTGGTACAGTGTGTGAGGCATTGTGGTTACCTGTGATCCAGTGTCCACAAGGGCGGTGAACGGGATACCATCCACTACCACGGGTATAAGTGGACGACCTCCTACATACCTGTTTCTCCAGTTAGTTGGACCAGATTGTCTTACTCCTGGGGGTTGGTCCTCTTCTGGGTCTCCCAGAAGAGTCAAATCGGTCTGTTGTTCTCCTGCCGGTGCGAGTCAGTCTTCGCTGATGTTGCAGCATCCTCTTTGGCCGTCGCCATGGGAGATCATCGGGGCTTGATGCTAGCTGGATCCTCTCTGTGGAGGAACAAGTCTGGAGAGTCTGAACAGTTTTACATAGAGCAGCCATATTTTTAGTCAGTTCCTGTACTTGCAGCCGTAAATCTGCAGTAGAATCATCAACTGGAATCTGCACATGCTGTACTGCAGGCACCTGGAGTGAGGATACTGCCCTCTGGTGGTACGTAACTGCTGGATGTTTAACTGACTCAGTGCAGACATAGGTAGATTCTCTTAAGATACAGATGGATCTGTCCTTAAACTGAACAAAGTCCATATCAGGGTTCTGCAATGACATCATGCACAGTTGCGCTCTACTGGAATCAGACATAAGACCTTCAATAAACTGCTCTTTCAGCATTTTGTTCTCATCTCTTACACATGTCTGGATCAATTTGTTTAATGATCTGCAGTGCCTCCTGCAGATTAAGGGCATAGTCTCTAATAGTGTCCTGTGATTTCTGTCTGCAGCTGAAAAATCGCATCTTTACTTCTGAAGCAGTACGGGTGTCAAAAGTATCTTTTAATTTAGCAAAAATGTCTTTTACAGTCTTTTTATCAGTCGCTGGCCAAGATTTAACTTATCTCTGAGCAGCGCCACTGAGCTGACTTGTAAGTATACTGACTTTCTGCTCCTTGGGCATAGGGTAAATTTCAAACATGCGGCGCAGCTTCTCTTTAAAGTTACTTAAGGTGTGCGATTTGCCAGTGTACTGTGGCAGCCATGTCACGCCTGGTATATAAGGCATGGTGAGAGGTAATATGGGAGCTGCAGCTGCTGCACCCTGAGCGTCGCCAGGATTAGACATCCCCCCCTAGTTAACCCTTGCAGGGGTGCGACTCACCGCTTCAGTTGCTGCAGGTCGTTGCTCCTGTAGGAATTTAGGCACGCACGGAATCCTGTTCAAATCCTGTTCGTGATGCCAAAATGACGTGCCCCAGAGGCCGTAGGATACTCGGTACTGGGCCGGTTAACTTCAATGGGAAATGTCACAGCGGCAGTGACCCGGTCCGTGGTCTCAGGCGAGCATGTAAACGGGGAGTATTGGTTAGGGATAAAGTTTATGTAGTGATTAATGACGCCAGTTGGAGTGTTCGACTGTAGTGTAGCCGGCACTGCAGATGATCCCTGGGGGAGTAGATGGTGGTGGTGGGTCGCCTTCACACCCAGGGCTGTGGGGTACTCGGTACCGGGCCCGATGGTCCTCAATGGGAGATGTCACGGTAGCTGGAACCCGGCCCATTGTAAATGTTCAGTGTCAAGGTGTAAGTTGTGACGCCACCTGTGGTGTTCGGCAAGGAAAATGTTGAGCCGACACTGCAGACAGTTCCTCTGGGACAGATGGTGTGGTGCAGCAGTGATGGTATAGCCCTCCACAGGCAGGGCTGTAGTCCCAGGGCAGAGTGAATGTAGCGACACATAGATGGTGTAGTGTCAGGCGCAAGGGATGTAGCAGCTGGGCAAGTTGAGGCAGGAATACGTGGAGGACACCAGGGCATGTAGTTCCAAAGCTTTACTCACAGTCTGACGTGGCTCCAGAGCCCACATCGGTGCCATGTCCCCCGGGTCAGGAGCTCAGTCAACCTCCAGGCAAGATGAAGCACTCCATTCCAACACTCCGCCAACATATGTGCCTTTTCTGAACGTCTCCCTCTTAGCGCCTTTAAGTGAAGTACTCCTAGTACTGAGTTACACTGGAGTTCCTCCTGTCAGATGTTCCTATGAACTCTACTTGTATGGAAGACAGCTGTAGCCTGCTTCAGGGACTCTCTGCTACCAAGTCCCGGCTCTCTATTTCGTTGCTGTTGTGTCCCCAAGTCTGATGTGGGAATAAAGTGATAACAAACTTCTATTCCTCCAGTGTCTGTTGCGGGACCATAAGTATCCAAACAACCTCCGGGACCGGACCCCGGCCTTTCGCCTAGAATTTGAGAGGGGTTCTCTTCTAACCCTCAATCCTCTGTTCTCTTCCTCTCCTCACATTCCGTTCTAATCCTTTCCTTCTTATGGAGAGTCAGGCTTTCTTCCACTGTTGCTTTCCTGTGCCAGCGGACCGAGATCACTGAGGTCGACTGCAGCACTTTCCCTCCTTCATCCCTCTCAGGGGATTTCCTTACACAGGCCCAACCTCGTCAGACTCCTGTGACTAACTCTCTATATCCTATCCTCTTCCCGCTCTTTAGTGCAAACTAAACTCCACCCGCCTCCCAGCACGCTTCGTGTTCCAAGCAGGGAGCCACCAAAGGGTGCTTTGCTACACTACTGTGTTGTGTGGGATGCAGGTGTTGGAGCATGGTCAGGGGTCTCCACCTTACCTGGATGGTGGGGCACCACACCTCAGGAGGAGGTTCAGTACCTCTGTGGCGACTGAACCCTAAGGGGCGCCACATACCCCCTGTTAAACACAGCACATCCACGAGCTGCAGGAAAACAAAAGTTGACAAATACAGGAACATACAAAATTTTTCTAATGCATAGTAACAATTCTTATCTAATCTTCTCAATATGAGAGGCAATCATTCTTGAACATTGCAAACAGTTTTAATTACCTAGCTACACTCACTGGCCACTTTATTAGGTACACCTGTCCAACTGTGTGTTAAGACTTAATTTCTAATCAGCCAATCACATGGCGGCAACTCAGTGCATTTAGGCATGTAGACATGGTCAAGACAATCTCCTGCAGTTCAAACCGAGCATCAGTATGGGGAAGAAAGGTGATTTGAGTGCCTTTGAACGTGGCATGATTGTTGGTGCCAGAAGGGCTGGTCTGAGAATTTCAGAAACTGCTGATCTACTGGGATTTTCACGCACAACCATCTCTAGGGTTTACAGAGAATGGTCCGAAAAAGAAAAAAAATCCAGTGAGCGGCAGTTCTGTGGCCGGAAATGCCATGTTGATGCCAGAGGTCAGAGGAGAATGGGCAGACTGGTTCGAGCTGATAGAAAGGCAACAGTGACTCAAATTGCAACCCGTTACAACCAAGGTAGGCAGAAGAGCATCTCTGAACGCACAGTGCGTCGAACTTTGAGGCAGATGGGCTACAGCAGCAGAAGACCACACTGGGTACCACTCCTCTCAGCTAAGAACAGGAAACTGAGGCTACAATTTGCACAAGCTCATCGAAATTGGACAGTAGAAGATTGGAAAAACGTTGCCTGGTCTGATGAGTCTCGATTTCTGCTGCGACATTCGGATGGTAGGGTCAGAATTTGGCGTAAACAACTTGAAAGCATGGATCCATCCTGCCTTGTATCAACGGTTCAGGCTGGTGGTGGTGGTGTCATGGTGTGGGGAATTTTTTCTGGGCACTCTTTGGGCCCCTTGGTACCAATTGAGCATCGTTGCAACGCCACAGCCTACCTGAGTATTGTTGCTGACCATGTCCATCCCTTTATGACCACAATGTACCCAACATCTGATGGCTACTTTCAGCAGGATAATGCGCCATGTCATAAAGCTCGAATCATCTCAGATTGGTTTCTTGAACATGACAATGAGTTTACTGTACTCAAATGGCCTCCTCAGTCACCAGATCTCAATCCAATAGAGCATCTTTGGGATGTGGTGGAACGGGAGATTCGCATCAGGGATGTGCAGCCGACAAATCTGCGCCAACTGTGTGATGCCATCATGTCAATATGGTCCAAAATCTCTGAGGAATGCTTCCAGCACCTTGTTGAATCTCTGCCACGAAGAATTGAGGCAGTTCTGAAGGCAAAAGGGGGTCCAACCCCTTACTAGCATGGTGTACCTAATAAAGTGGCCAGTGAGTGTATGTTTCAATACAGTAGCTAATTCAAAAGTGCTTTTGGCAATAACTCACTACCACTTCAAGTATTCTGCATCAACACATTTCTTCATCATATTTTCTACTTTCTATCATTAACCTTAAGTGATAACCGCTGATGCCTGGTTCATCACCTGCATCTTCCAAATCTTTATTCTCATTTCTCATCTCTTTAATAAAACATTCCTATAAAAGTTACTGTGGCTAACTACATTCTTCATAAAAGCTGTTTTCTACTATTAATACTTCATAAGACACATTATCAAATACTTCACATCAAAAACTTCAATAATTCTTGTAAGTGCTGGACACCGCTCCCTGCCGGGATCTCTTGCAGTGTCCTTTGATTGGAGCTATGCTCCAGGTGAGGTAGTCTTTATCTCCAAAAGGTCTATGTAAAACCAAGAAAGGGCACCTAAAGAGGTGCAACTATTTACAAATACAGTCCGGATCACTCACTGTCCATGATCTCCACAGTTCAGTAAGGAAAAATATGCTGCCAATGCAACTGGGCAATAAAAACTGGAAAACAGAAAAAGAACCATGATAAACAAATAAGGCACAATGGTGCAAATATCCTCCTGGGTAATAAAGTTAATGGAATGTTTCTTTATTGGGGGTCCCCTCCTGGGGTACTGGAAGCTGGTTTTCTTGGCTGCTGCTTCCACGGAAGAATTTCTTGACATCCTCTTCCGCTGTTTACTCACAAATCGCATATACTCTTCCTCCCAAGGAGTTAAATTGGTATCTGCTTGTGAAGGTAGCATTTCCGCTGCTGCTGGTGGTATTTCTGCTACCAGTGATTCTGCAGGAGTTGCAATGGGTACCAATGAATGTGGTTCCTCAATTTCAGGTGGTACCACAGTCTTGATTTTTGGCCTGACATCTGGTGGTAGCGGTGTCTGTGGGCGCTTGTAGGGGTTGCGGCGGGGGTCCTGAATTTGTGGCAAAGGAAACCCATAATGTACGGTGACACCCCTCAGCTGCTCAGCCTCTTCTGCTGAGATCAGAAGATGTCGAATGGGACACGCTTGTTCCAGCCTGACCCTTTTCAGCAGGGACTTCTTCCACTTCCCCATTGCAGTAAGCTTAGTGCTTCTGAATTGAGAGCATAGCTCATCTAATTCTCCCATTTGGAGTTCAAGCATGCCAGCCTCCCTATAGGTAAACTCGGGGGTTAGCCCGTTGGACGGGGTAGCGATCATAACTGGAGCTTCCCGGAGCGTACAATGTTCTCCGACGCCGTCAGACCCAAGGTTGGGGACGATGGTGGAGCAGGTGGCAGCTCTGGATCCGCAGGGGCCTCCGGTAGGACCTGCGCAGCCGCATCAGGTCCAGGCGGGAGCACGGTTTCAGCTCCCAGGGTCTCCGGTGACTCTTCCGGACAGGCCGCAACCAGCCGTATAGACAGTGTGGATGTATAAACCTGCGCTGCCTGAGGATAGTCCGGTGCAGCGATGGCAGGTACCGCCGGTGAAAGTACCAGGTCCGGGGGTGCCAGTGGTGTAGGCCCCTCCTGGGCGTGCTGCCCGCTCAACTTCCGTAAGGCCTCCTGCCTCAGTCGCAGACGAGTTGTCAGCTGGGCTATTTCCTCCTCTAGCTGCCGGCAGTTCATTGTGGAAGCCAGATCGGAGCCTTCAGTTGCTGCGCCTGGGAGATTCAGCTCAACCTCCCTTCGCTCTTCAGGTATCCTTTCTCCCTCCATGATGGCGGCTTCTCTCTCTCCTTCTTCCTGTCTCTGCTCGTTTCCCGCCACTGGCTTCCGCTCCTCCTTCTGGGGGCGGTGTCTTTTTCCTACTCCTCCATACCAGGCCAGTATACGAACCCCTCGGGGGGTGGGCCATGTTGCTGTCGCATAGAAGTTCAGACAGGGGAGGCCCAGGACAGTTCGCAGTCTTTTCTTAGGACCACCCATGTTGTCACGTCCCTCTTCTCCGCGCCGGCGGCCATTTTTAGTATTCATTTTACAGTCTATCAAAATGGGTCTTCTGCACATTTCCACAAGCTTTTAAGTTCAATAAATCGTAGGCACACAGAACCCGGTGGCACCGGGCTACGTCATCCTGTTCGTGACGCCAAAAATAGGTTGCCCTCACACCCAAGGCTGTGGGGTACTCTGTACCGGGCCTGATGGTGCTCAATGGGAGATGTCACAGTAGCTGGAACCCGGCCCGTGGCCCTGGACGCCCATTGTAAATGTTCAGTGTCAAGGTGTAAGTCGTGACGCCACCTGTGGTGTTCGTCAAGGTAGATGTTGAGCCGACGCTGCAGGCAGTTCCTCTGGGACAGATGGTGTGTTGCAGCAGTGATGGTTTAGCCCTCCACAGGCAGGGCTGTAGTCCCAGGGCAGAGTGAATGTATCGAAACTTAGATGGTGTAGTGTCAGGCGCAATGGATGTAGCAGTGCTGGGCAAGTTGAGGCAGGAATAAGTGGAGAACACCAGGGCATGTAGTTCCAAAGCTTTACTCACAGTCTGACGTGGCTCCAGAGCCCGCATCGGTGCCGTGTTCTCCGAGTCAGGAGCTCATTCAACCTCCAGGCAAGATGAAGCACTCCTTTCCAACACTCCGCCAACATATGTGCCTTTTCTGAATGTCTCCCTCTTAGCGCCTTTAAGTGAAGTACTCCTAGTACTGAGTTACACTGGCGTTCCTCCTGTCAGATGTTCCTATGAACTCTACTTGTACAGCAGACAGCTGTAGCCTGCTTCGGGGACTCTCTGCTTCCAAGTCCCGGCTCTCTATCTCGTTGCTGTTGTGCCCCCAAGTCTGATGTGGGAATAAAGTGATGACAAACTTCTATTCCTCCGGTGTCTGTTGCGGGACCATAAGTATCCAAACAACCTCGGGGACCGGACCCCGGCCTTGCGCCTAGAAACTTGAGAGGGGTTCTCGTCTAACCCTCAATCCTCTGTTCTCTTCCTCTCCTCATGTTCCGTTCTAATCCTTTCCTTCTTATGGAGAGTCAGGCTTTCTTCCAGTGTTCCGTTCCTGTGCCAGCGGACCCAGATCACCGAGGTCGACTGCAGCACTTTCCCTCCTTCATCCCTCTCAGGGGATCTCCTTACACAGGCCCGACCTCGTCAGACTCCTGTGACTAACTCTCTATATCCTATCCTCTTCCCGCTCTTTAGCGCAAACTAAACTCCACCCGCCTCCCAGCACGCTTCATGTTCCAAGCAGGGAGCCATCAAAGGGTGCTTTGCTACACTACTGTGCTGTGTGGGATGCAGGTGTTGGAGCGTGGTAAGGGGGTCTCCACCTTACATGGATGGTGGGGCACCACACCTCAGGAGGAGGTGCAGTACCTCTGTGGCGACTGAACCCTCAGGGGTGCCACAGTGGCAGTGCAGATGTTAAACCCTCTCCAACCAGTGCTGACACCCAGAGATTGTGATGGAAGTAGAAGGCATGGAGTAATAAGGCAGAAGACAAGAATAATCACTTTATCATTTACTGTAGTTCAGGTGCAGTTCAGAGGATATATTACAACTCTCACCAGGTTGCAATCTGCTCTGGGGAATGGGAGTTATCCTTCCTCTGCCATGACTCAGTGTAAGATTCCTGCTATTATAATCCCTTCAGGGACCAAGACTTCCCAGAGTTCGGAACTTCTAGTATAACCTCTACTCACTGTGTATTTCTCCGCTGACAACTTGCAGCTTGGATCCTTGGTGAAGCTCACGTTCCTTCTTGTACTATCCTCACTGATCCTAGTTTGCTGCTGTAATCCCAGGGAAAACAGTGCACTATTGGTTGTATAAACTCACACAGTCTCTCAGCTTACCACCCTGCTCTGAAAGCATGGATGGCCTAGGGGCTGACTCCCTCATGCTTCTTATTAGCTTTACTCCTGGAGGGACCACATGTCATCATGGCTCCCAAGAGCGTTCTTCTTCACTGAAACAACAGCTCTCAACTCCTCCCCCTCCCAGTTTGGGTATGTCTGCAAAGCTCTAAGCTTCAGACAAGTAAGGGAGTGAGATGAATTGTGTGTGTGTTGTGGTCTCTAGCAGAGAAAGCATAACTCCCATTGCTCACAAAACACATACAAAACTGTACGTATTTAACCCTTTTGTGGCGGTAAAGACGCAGGGCACCACATTTACAGGAACACCTGCACAGCATATGGGGTAAGTCCACCTAAGTCCTTGTAGGAGACCCCAGAGAAAGTGGTGGAGAATGAAAGGTCAAAAATCCTGTGGGATTTCAAGATCCAGATGGATAAGCAGGTTGGCTAACCAATCAGACAATGTGATAGTAGACAAGGATCAGAAGACAGCAATAATAACAGATGTGGCAGTGCCAACTGACAGTAACATCAGAAAGAAGGAATATGAGAAGCTGGAAAAATATCAGGACCTTGAAAGAGAAGTGGAGTAGATGTGGAAGGTGAAGGCAACAGTGATTCCAGTGGTGATAAGAGCACTTGGAACAGTGATCCCTAAGTTAGGAAAATGGCTACAACTAGTGATGAGCGAGAATACTCGTTGCTCGAATGTCCTCCAAGTATTTTGGCATGCTCGGAAATTTAGTTTGTGTCGACGCAACTGAATGATTTGTGAGGAAGGCCTGTTTGTTAGGGAATCCCCACATTTATTCAGGCTGTCCAGCAGCTGCAAATCATGCAGCTGCGCCGTCACAAACTAGATTTCTGAGCATGCCAAAATACTTGGATGACACCCGAGCATGCTCGGGAAAACTCGAGCAACGAGTATACTCGCTCATCACTAGGTACAACAGATCCCAGGAGCAACATATGAACTCTCTGTCCATAAAAGCGCAATTCTGGGAACAACTAAGATCCTGCTCAGAACCCTCCCAGGCCTCTGGTAGAGGACCCGAGAATGAGAAAGGACAAAAAAGACCACCCCCATCGGGGGGGTTAGAAGGAAATATATATATATATATATATATATATATATATATATATATATATATAAAATAGTGTTTTGAAAGCCATAACTTTTTCCTGTAAACAGAGTTGTGCTTATGTTTATTGGTGGGACAAGCTATAGTTTTTATTATTGCTGTTTTTCAGTATATGTGACTCTTTCATCACTTTTTATTAAATTCTTTGAGTCGGGATTAACAAAAATAGCAGCAATTCTGGAACGTTTTTTAATTTTTTTCCCTTATTCACCATGCTGGAAATACAATGGTATTGTATTATGGTTACTGTTGAGCGATACCTTCCGATATCGTGAAATATCGGATCGGATTGGATCGGACCGATACCCAAAAAGTATCGGATATCGCCGATTCAAATGCCGGAAACCAATGCAAGTCAATGGGACAGAAATATTGGAATTAAAATAAACCCTTTCTTTCCTTGTAGGTTAAGTCTACATGAGGAAAAACAACTAATAATAATGTAGAATGTATTGGGGGAGGTGGAGGAGACATTAAAGGCATAGAGGTTTAGCCCAATCAAATGGAATAGCAGGAATATTTTTTTTTTTTAAGACGTTCGGACTTACAAAGATATTGACTATGTTAACCTTTTTTATATTTTGTCAGATATGTATGCTTCACTACTTCCATGCTCTTCACCTTCTTTTCTACTTCTCCCACACTTTCTCCTTCATGATCCTCAGCAGCAACAGCATCTTTTTCATCAACTTCTTCTTCACCTTATTCATCTTCTTCACCTTCTTCCTATTATTCTTTTTTTTTACATTCTTCATATTCTTCTTATTCAACTATTATTCTTTTTCATATTCTACTTCTTCATCTTCTTCCTATTCTTCTTCATCATATTCTTATTTGTGACAGGCATTCCTGTAGTTGTTATCTATAAAAGTTTGAAGATTACACCAGCCGTTCTGCCTGTCACAAAAGATTTACAACAGGATTTGTCCGCGTTCAGTTTTGCCTGCAGCAGAAGGCATTTTCCAGGGGCACCACGAGGAGGAACGGACTCTCCCCCATACACTGCTTAGTCTTCTTCTGCTTATAATTTAGATAATATCTTTTGCTCTGATTTTTAGTCTTCTGCTTTTCGTTCTTCTGCTTTTTGTTCTTCTGCTTCTTGGTCTTCTGTCTCTTGTTGTTCTGTATCTTGGTGGTTGTCTTCATGTTCTTTGTCCTTTTGGTCATCTTCTTCAGGGTCATCTTTTTGGTCTTCTTTGGGGTGGTCTTCAGGGTCGTCGTCAGGGAAATCCAGAGTGATTACCAAAAAACCATTTCAAAAAGTTTGAACTTGGATATGTAGCAGAAGGTACAAGAACGCTGAGGAACTGCTGAGAACCAGTTGACGGTACTGGAACCCGGATGGGTAGCAGAAGGAACAAGAGCCAGTGGAACTAGCGAGGACCAGCTGATGGTGCTGGAACCCGGAGGGGCAGCAGAAGGAACAAGAGCCAATGGGACTACCGAGGACCAGCTGACGGTGCTGGAACCTGGTTACTAAGCAGCAGGTACCTGTGCTAGAAAGCACTACCAAGGACCAGCAGACATTGCTGGAACTCGGATACCGAGAAGGAGGCACCTAAGCCAAAGGCACTGCCGAGAACTAGCTGACGGTGCTGGAACCCGGATGGGTTAGCAGAAGGTACCCATGAAAAATAAAGTTGCAAGGCCGCGAGCTGGCCACAGTTACCGAAACCCACAGTCCTACAGGGGGGTGCTTGTCCTATTGGCACTACGGAACCAGCCTTTATTGCCAGAACTCGCACCCACATAGGAAGCACCTAAACTGCAGGCACCATAGAGTCAGTTAACCCGACCGCAACACACCAGGACAATGTATTGGTACCAAAGTGACGTTGACACTTCCCTGAAACAGCTGACAGTGCTGCAACCCGGAGGGGCAGCAGAAGGAACAAGAGCCAATGGCACTACCGAGGACCAGCTGATGGTACTGGAACCCGGTGACTAAGCAGGAGGTACCTTTGCTAGAAAGCACTACCAAGGACCAGCAGACGTTACTGGAACTCGGATACCGAGATGGAGGCACCTAAGCCAAAGGCACTGCCGAGAACCAGCTGATGGTGCTGGAACCCGAAGGGGCAGCAGAAGGAACAAGAGGCAATGGAACTACTGAGGACCAGCTGATGGTGCTGGAACCCGGATGGGCAGGAGAAGGAACAAGAGCCAATGGCACTACTGAGGACCAGCTGACGGTACTGGAACCCGGTGACTAAGCAGGAGGTACCTGTGCTAGAAAGCACTACCAAGGACCAGCAGACGTTGTTGGAACTCAGATACCGAGATGGAGGCACCTAAGCTAAAGGCACTGACAAAAACCAGCTGACTGTGCTGGAACCCGGAGGGGCAGCAGAAGGAACAAGAGGCAATGGAACTACCGAGGACCAGCTGACGGTGCTGGAACCCGGATGGGTAGCAGAAGGAACAAGAGCCAATGGCACTGCCGAGGACCAGCTGATGCTACTCGAACCCGGTGACTAAGCAGGAGGTACCTGTGCTAGAAAGCACTACCAAGGACTAGCAGACATTGCTGGAACTCGGATACCGAGATGGAGGCACCTAAGCCAAAGGCACTGCCGAGAACCAGCTGACGGTGCTGGAACCTGGAGGGGCAGCAGAAGGAACAAGAGGCAATGGAACTACCGAGGACCAGCTGATGGTGCTGGAACCCGGATGGGTAGCAGAAGGAACAAGAGCCAATGGCACTACCGAGGACCAGCTGACGTTACTGGAACCCGGTTACTAAGCAGGAGGTACCTGTGCTAGAAAGCACTCCCAAGGACCAGCAGACGTTGCTGGAACTTGGATACCGAGATGGAGGCACCTAAGCCAAAGGCACTGCCGAGAACCAGCTGACGGTGCTGGAACCCGGAGGGGCAGCAGAAGGTACCCATGAAAAACAAAGTTGCAAGGCCGCGAGCCGGTCGCAGTTAACGAATCCCACAGTCCTACAGGGGGTGCTTGACCTATTGGCACTACGGAACCAGCCTTTATTGCCAGAACCCGCAGCCCACATAGGAAGCACCTAAACTGCAGGCAACATAGAGTTGGCTAACCCGACCGCAACATGACAGGACAATGTATTGGTGCCAAAGTGACGTTGACACTACCCGGAAACAGCTGGTGTGCTGGAACCCGGAGGGGCAGCAGAAGGAACAAGAGCCAATGGGACTACCGAGGACCAGCTGACGTTACTGAAACCTGTTGACTAAGCAGGAGGTACCTGTGCTAGAAAGCACCAGCAAGGACCAGCAGACGTTGCTGGAACTCGGATACCGAGATGGAGGCACCTAAGCCAAAGGCACTGCCGAGAACCAGCTGACGGTGCTGGAACCCGGAGGGGCAGCAGAAGGTACCCATGAAAAACAAAGTTGCAAGGCTGCGAGCCGGTCGCAGTTACCGAAACCCACAGTCCTACAGGGGGTGCTTGACCTATTGGCACTACGGAACCAGCCTTTATTGCCAGAACCCGCAGCCCACATAGGAAGCACCTAAACTGCAGGCAACATCGAGTTTGCTAACCCGACCGCAACACGACAGGACAATGTATTGGTGCCAAAGTGATGTTGACACTACCCAGAAACAGCTGGTGTGCTGGAACCCGGAGGGGCAGCAGAAGGAACAAGAGCCAATTGCACTACCGAGGACCAGCTGATGGTACTGGAACCCGGTTATTAAGCAGGAGGTACTTGTGCCAAAAAGCACTACCAAGGACCAGCAGACGTTGCTGGAACTCGGATACTGAGAAGGAGGCACCTAAGCCAAAGGCACTGCCAAGAACCAGCTGACGGTACTGGAACCCGGATGGGTAGCAGAAGGTACGCATGAAAAATAAAGTTGCAGGGCCTCGAGCCGGCCGCAGTTACCGAAACCCACAGTCCTACAGGGGGTGCTTGTCCTATTGGCACTACGGAACCAGCCTTTATTGCCAGATCCCGCAGCCCACATAAGAAGCACCTGATCTGCAGGCACCCTAGAGTCGGCTAACCTGACCACAACACAACAGGACAAAGTTTTGGAGGAAAAATGGCGTTGACACTACCCGGAAGCAGCTCACGTGCTGGAACCAGGCTGGGCAGGAGGGAGCACCTGTGCCAAAGACACTGCTGGGAACCAGCTGGCAGTGCTGGAATCCAGGGTAAATACTACAAACAGAGGCCTAATTGTAGTAAGTTTAAAATCTGTAGTTGTGTGAGTGTGGACAGAGCAGGAGAAATTGCCGGACACACAGCTGGGGATCAGTTCACATTACTGAACCCCAATAACACTGGAGCATATGTTGACTGTGCAGACGGCACTTCTCAGCAGCAAATGGCGGTGTTGGAGCCCAGGGTTAATACTACAAAAATAGTGGAGCCAGAGGCCTAATTGGATCAAGATTAATATCTGTTGTAGACTACAACTAATTTTAAACTTGATCCAATTAGGCTTCTGGCTCCACTCTGTTTCTAGTATTTACACTGGGCTCCAACACCGCCAGTTGCTGCTCAGAAGTGCCGTCTGCACAGTCAACACTTGCTGCTGTGTTATTGGGGTTCAGTAACGTCAGCTGATCCCCTGTTGTGTGTCCGGCAATTTCTCCTGCTCTGTCCACATTCTAGTGGGAATGTGGACAGAGCAGGAGAAATTGCCGGACACACAGCAGGGGATCAGCTGACGTTACTGAACCCCAGTAACACAGGAGCAAGTGTCGATTGTGCAGATGGCACTTCTGAGCAGCAACTGGCAGTGTTGGAGCCCAGGGTAAATACTAGAAACAGAGTGGAGCCAGAGGCCTATTTGGAGCAAGTTTAAAATCAGTAGTAGTGTGAATGTGGACAGAGCAGGAGACATTGCCGGACACACAGCAGGGGAGCAGCTGATGTTACTGAACCCCACTAACACAGGAGCTAGTGTTTTTTTCTGTGCAGACGGCACTTCTGAGCAACCACTGGCGGTGTTGGAGCCCAGGGTCAATCATGGAGTAGGCTGAGGCCTAATTGGAGCAAGTTTAATATCTGATGTGGGGTGAATGTGGAGGGAGCAGGAGATATTGCTATACACACAGCAGGGTAGCAGCTGGCGTTACTGAACCCCACTAGCACAGGAGCTAGTGTTTTTCTCTGTGCAGACGGCACTTTTGAGCAACAACTGGCGGAGTTGGGGCCCAGGGTCAATCATGGAGTAGGCTGAGGCCTAATTGGAGCAAGTTTAATATCTGTTGCGGGGTGAATGTGGAGGGAGCAGGAGATATTGCCGTACACACAGCAGGGGAGCAGGTGGCATTACTGAACCCCACTAACACAGGAGCTAGTGTTTTTCTCTGTGCAGACGGCACTTCTGAGCAACAACTGGCGGTGTTGGGGCCCAGGATCAATCGTGGTGTAGGCTGAGGCCTACTTGGAGCAAGTTTAATATCTGATGTAGTTTGAATGTGGAGGGAGCAGGAGACATTGCCGGACACACAGCAGGGGAGCAGCTGGCATTACTGAACCCCACTAACACAGGAGCTAGTGTTTTTTTATGTGCAGACGGCACTTCTGAGCAACAACTGGCGGTGTTGGAGCCCAGGGTCAATCATGGAGTAGGCTGAGGCCTAATTGGAGCAAGTTTAATATCTGATGCGGGGTTAATGTGGAGGGAACAGGAGATATTGCCGTACACACAGCAGGGGAGCAGCTGGCATTACTGAACCCCACTAACACAGGAGCTAGTGTTTTTTTCTGTGCAGACGGCACTTCTGAGCAACAACTGGCGGTTTTGGAGCCCAGGGTCAATCATAGAGTAGACTGTGGCCTAATTGGAGCAGATTAATATCTGATGCGGGTTGAATGTGGAGGGAGCAGGAGATATTGCCGTACACACAGCAGGTGAGCAGCTGGCGTTACTGAACCCCACTAACACAGGAGCTAGTGTTTTTCTCTGTGCAGACGGCACTTCTGAGCAACAACTGGCGGTGTTGGAGCCCAGGATCAATCATGGTGTAGGCTGAGGCCTACTTGGAGCAAGTTTAAAATCTGATGTAGTTTGAATGTGGAGGGTGCAGGAGATATTGCCGGACACACAGCAGGGGAGCAGCTGGCGTTACTGAACCCCACTAACACAGGAGCTAGTGTTTTTTCTGTGCAGACGGCACTTCTGAGCAGCAACTGGTTGTGTTGGAGCCCAAGGATTACAATTCAGGTGGTAGAAACATGAACACAACAGGAGACCTGGATACTGTTGCCAACCAATTATTTAATCTGTTAAATTAAATAATTAAATAATTAAATTCAGGCGAGATCCAGGCCTTGTTCATTTTCAGAAAAGTAGCCGGTCAACGTTATCGGAGGATAGTCGCGTGCGACGGTCTGTTAGTACACCACCTGCGGCACTAAAGACGCGTTCCGATAATACACTAGCAGCAGGGCAAGCCAGCACCTCCAATGCATACTGGCTAAGCTCTGGCCAGGTATCCAGCTTAGAAACCCAAAACTTGAAGGGGGAAGAGCCATCTGGGAGTACACTGAGAGGGCAAGACATGTAGTCTGTCACTATCTGACGGAAATGTTGCCTCCTGCTGACTGGAGCCGTCTGTGATGGTGTAGACATTTGTGGCGGGCACACAAAACTTTGCCACATTTTGGCCATACTGGACTTGCCTTGTACTGAGGCTCTGCTTCTGCTCCCTCTTTGTGCAGGGCTTCCTCCACTGCCTCGATGCACAGAGCTGCTTTGTAAAGCACTAGCAGCACTGCTCTCGGGTGGAATGGAGAACATGATGGAATGCACCAGTGTGTCTTGGTACTCCCGCATTTTATGCTCCCGGTTCAACGGTGTTATGAGGCTTTGTAAGTTGCCCCAATAGCGAGGATCTAGGATGGTGTACACCCAATAATCAGCCGTGTTGAGAATGTGGTCGATGCGCCGGTCGTTTCTCAGGCACTGCAGGATAAAATCAACCATGTGCTGCAGACTCCCAACTGGCCAAGAAACGCTGTCCCCTGCTTGAGGTGTTATCTCTGCCTTCTCTGCATCACCCCACCCTCGCTCTACATACTGACTACTAGAGCATTGTGTACCTCCCTCCTCTGGAGAGATGTCTTCCTCCTCCATTGACTCCTCCTCATCCTCCTCACAAAGTGTCCCCTGCCTAGGCGTTTGTGAGGAACCACGTTGCGCAGACTGTCCAGAAGCAAATGGCATTTGTGACTCCTCATCCTCCACCTCTTCCAAAACCTCCTCCCTTAGTGCTTGCAGTGTTTTTTGAAGCAGGCAGATAAGGGGGACAGTCATGCTGACTAGTGCATCATCTGCACTCGCCATCCACGTGGAATCATCGAAGGTACGCAAAATGTGGCAGGTGTCCTTTATAGAGGCCCACTCAGAGGTGGTGAACTGTGAACGGCGCGCAGTGCGACTTGTTTGTGTCTGATGCAGCTGGTACTCCATTACTCCTGCCTGCTGCTCACACAACCGCTCTAACATATGTAACGTTGAATTCCACCTGGTGGGTAGGTCACATATGATGTGATGTTCCGGAAAGCGGAATCGGCGCTGCAGAGCTGCAATGTGCAATCTTGCCATGCTGGAACGCCGCAAGTGAGCGCACTCAATGCGGACCTTGTGAAGCAGTGCATCAAGATCCAGATAGTCCCTCAGAAAGCTCTGCATGACCAAGTTGAGCACATGTGCCAGACATGGGATATGAGTGAGGTTGCCTAGGCCCAGAGCTGCCACCAGATTTCGGCCATTGTCACACACTACCATGCCTGGCTGGAGATTCGCTGGCACAAACCACACATTGCTTGATGGCATTCCAGAGCTCCTGCGCTGTGTGGCTTCGATTCCCCAAAGAAATTAATTTCAGTACGGCCTGTTGACATTTGGCCATGGCTGTGCTCATATCGGTCGTAACAGGTAAGCGTTCACGGGTCCATGCGGAGGTAGACCGTGACGGCTCCTGCAGCACTGATTCAGAGGAACTGGAGTATGAGGAGGAGTCAATGTGTACAGACTGGATTCCTGCAATCCGTGGAGTTGGCAGAACACGTACAGTGCCACTCTCAAGATCTGTACCCGGCTCCACAACATTGACCAATGGGCAGAGAGGGAAAGGTATCGTCCCTGTCCATGGGTAACGGTCCACGCATCGATGGTCAGGTGGACCTTGCTACTGACGGCGTTTAGTAGCGCATGTTTAATTTTTCCCTTCATATGCTTTTGCAGGGCAGGGACGGCTTGCCTGCTGAAATAAAAGCGGCTGGGCACGGTGTATTGTGGGACTGCCAATGCCATGAAGTTACGGAAGGTGTCAGTCTCCTCCAGCCTGAATGAGAGCATTTCAAGGGCCAGTAGTTTGGCAATGCCAGCATTCAGAGCCTGTGCTCGGGGATGGTTTGGCGAGTATGGCCGCCTTTTCTCCCATGCCTGTGCTACCAATGGCTGTAGAGTGGCCTGGGAGTGTGAGGATGACAGGGAATGTGGTGCTGTGGGTGGAATGTCACTGGGTCTCTGGACAACAGTGCCAGAGGTTCTTCCATGGCGATCCTGTGAGGAAGCCGAACCAGCTGTGTGTGAGCTGGAGGAAGAGGCTACAACACGAGCTGAAGAGGTGGTAGGTGGTGCTGTAGGTTGGCCTACGTCTTCAGTGTGTCTTTGTAACTCCACCACGTGCTTGGTCCGCACATGTTTCCACATATTTGTGGTATTGAGGTTGCTGACACTTTTCCCTCTTTTGACTTTCTGATTGCACAGCTTGCATTTGACAAAGCAAATGTCATTTGCAACTGTGTCAAAAAAGGACCACGCACTGCAAGTCCTGGGAGCGCCCATTTTGGGTTTTGGAAGAGGAATGCTCCTAATGGGTGCCGAAGTGGAGGCTACAGGCAACCAAGTCTGCCCCCTCCCTCTCCCTCCTGTTTTGGCCGTTCAGGGAATCTCTTCCTCAAAGCTGCTCCCACTACCTTCCTGTTCCTCACGCCATGATGGGTCAAGGACCTCATCATCTACACTCCCCTCTTCAAACACCTGCTTCTCCTGGGTAGTCTCGCCAGCATAGTACGCACCAGAAAGTGGCACCTGAGTCTCATCATCTGATGCGTACTGAGGTGTGCTGACCATAGGCATTGGCCCACCCGCCTCTTCAGATTCAGAAGGACAAAGCAGTTGCGCATCACTGCATACTCCCTCTTCTTCACATTCTAGAATGCTGCTTGGCTGGCCCCCTGTTTCCAAGCCAAGAGATTCAGAGAACAGAAGTAGAGATGGCTCCTGTCCAGGGCTCTCTGACTGCCTGGGCAATTTAGCAGGTGGTGAAGAGACATATGGTTGCTCTTCAGTGCTCTGGCCCTGATAGGATGTGGAAGTCATTGAAGTCGATGCGATTGCATTCATCCTACAACGGCTTGAATTTGTTCATCCCGCAGCAGTGGGGTACGGCGAGGTCCTACAAAGCTGCGCATAAAGGACTGTTCCCTGGTAAAACTGGGGGATGCTGAGTCACTGGTGCCCACAGCAGGCACAGAATCCCCACGTCCTCTCCCTGCTGAAACTCCACGCCCACGACCACGTGCCTTACTCCCTGCCTTCTTCATCTTGGTAGACTGATAGAGATAGGCAGAAAAGTACAAAGGGTGGCTTAGTGTGCTTATTCCTGAACAGCTGCTAACAGGTATAAGAAACACTAATTTTATAAAGTGTGTGGACTACACTTTAATATGAGCTAATGCGGCCTACACAACTGTCAAGTGTAGTGTTTGGTGAACTTTATTTACGTGTTTTTTTTTCAAAAAATAAAAAGGATGTGACCAAAGATGTGAATGCGATAGTATCACTAACTTTTTGGAGCTATTACAATCCAGGAAGGTAACCTACAATGCAATAGATGAGGCTCCAAAAAATAGGCTAATACTAATCTGGCTGGGGCTGCAGGGCATAAGCCAGAAAAAAGGCTCCTCTATCTACTCCTATATAGTGTTTGCAACCAATCTAGCTGAATACAGATGGAAGCACACTAATAGGAGAAATTCAGGAAAAATAAGCAGCACTACAGCAAAAAAGAACAATGTATGAGGCAGTGACGCACGCTGAGCGGACTACAACCAGAGGTGGCTGCAGAACACACTATAGCGTGAGCTGCACTCACACACAGAGACCTCACAGACAGCCGTGAACAGTGCAGAGAATTGTGCACTAGCACTGAAAGGCTGCAGAAAGGCTCCGCTCTCTACTCCTATATAGTGTTTGCAACCAATGTAGATGGATATGGATGGATGCACACTAATAGGAGAATTAATGAAAAATGAGCAGCAATAAAACAAAAATAAATATGTATGAGACAGTGACGCACACTGAGCGGCCTACAACCAGAGGTGGCTGCAGGACACACTACAGCGTGAGCTGCACTCACACAGACCTTGCAGACAGCTGTGAACAGCGCTGCAAGGCAAAAGAAAGCATCTCACAGGGGTTGCTAAGCTAGCCTGTGTAAAGCACAATCTAGCAAATCGATATTTCTAACTGTCCCTCGGAGTCACAAGAGCAGCGTCCTGTCCCTAACTGAATTCACAGCAGAGTGAACCCAAAATGGCGGCGGCGGCTTTTATAGTGCATCATGACATCATTTCAGCAGGCAATCACAGCCATGCCATTAGTTAACATGCCTACATGCCTATCAGGATGTGCCCACACTTCTTAGGATTCCTCATTGGCTGAATCAAATCAAACTGGCTCATAGCATTATGGGAACTTCCGATTCCGGTATTCGATATGCTAAAAGTATCGGAACTCAGTATCGGAATTCCGATACCGCGAATATCGGCCGATACCCGATATTTGCGGTATCGGAATGCTCAACACTAATTATGGCATAAGCTGATACAATCGTGATATTCAATTCATATTGATTTTTTAAGGTTTCCTTAAAATAAAGTAACTTTTTAACCCCTTAATGACTGGAGCTTTTTTCGGTTTTGTGGTTTCGTTTTTCACTCCCCTTCTTCCCAGAGCCATAACTTTTTTACTTTTCCTTCAATATGGCCATTTGAGGGCTTATTTTTGGTAGGGTGAGTTGTACTTTTGAAAGACATCATTGGTTTTATCATATTGTGTACTCGAAAATGGGAAAAAAAATTCCAAGTACGGTGAAATTGCAAAAAAGTGAAATCTTACCCATGTTTTTTGTTTGGCTTTTTTGCTAGGTTCACTAAATGCTAAAACTCACCTGCTATTATGATTCTCCAGGTCATTAAGAGTTCATAGACACCAAACATGTCTAGGTTATTTTTTATCTAAGTGGTGAAAAAAAATTCCAAATTTTGCTTAAAAAAACCCCAAATTGCGCCATTTTCCGATACCCGTTACGTCTCCATTTTTCTTGATCTGCGGTTGGGTGAGGTCTTATTTTTTGCGTGCCGAGCTGACATTTTTAAGGATACTATTTATGTGCAGATATGATCTTTTGATCGCCCGTTATTGTATTTTAATGCAATTTCGCGGCAACAAAAAAAAACCGTAATTCTGGCATTTTGATTTTTTTCCCCGCTACGCCGTTTACGTGATCGGGTTAATCATTTTTTATTGATAGATTTGGCGATTCTGAATGCGGCGATAACTAATATGTGTATGTGTGATTTTTTTTTATTGTTTATTGTGAACGGGGCGAAAGGGGGGTGATTTAAACTTTTTTGTTAATATTTTTTTCGTATTTTTTAAAAACATTTTTTTAATTTTGACATACTTCAAAAACTTCCATGGGTGGCGCTCATAAAAATCCAGCATCAACAACCATAGAGGTCTCTAGGAGACCTCTGGTTGTTATGCCAACACATCGCTAATCCCCGATCACGTGACGGGGATCGGCGATGCGCGTATATCCGGCCCGGCAGCTGGAAGTGCTTGTTAAATGCCGTTGTAAGCGTTCAACAACGGCATTTAACTAGTTAATAGGCGCCGGTGTTCAAAACAACTGACATGTCTCGGCTTTGATGCAGGCTCACCGCCGGAGCCCACATCAAAGCGGGGGATCTGACCTTGGACGTACTATTGCGTCCAAGGTCAGAAAAGATGTATATAATAATAATAATAATAAATTTTATTTTTATAGCGCCGACATATTCCGCAGCACTTTACATTTCAGAGGGGATTTGTACAGACAATAGACATTACAGCATAACAATAATCACATACAGTGGATTATAACAAATACCAAGAGGAGTGAGGGCCCTGCTCGCAAGCTTACAGTATATGAGGACAGAGGTAGACACGAAAGGTGGGTGGTAACAGTTGCCCTGATTGTATGGACCAGCCATAATGTTAAGTGTGTAACAGTACAGACACAGAGGGCTAATGGATGCATAAAGCATGTGGGAACATGATGCTGGGAACCTGGTTATGGTAAAACTTTTGGCTCTGCCACACAGGGATAGGTTAGGTTAATGTGTTGAGGCGATAGGCCAGTCTGAATAAATGCGTTTTCAGGACACGCATACATATATATGTTTTCATTGTCCTTTTAAGATGAGCGGATCTGACAATTCGAATTTGACAAATTATGCAAATTTTCCCAGGAAATTCAATCTGTAGCAAAGTTATTCTTTACACATTGAATATCCCTTATTATTCTCTGGCTTCTCTCCAGACCATAGAGCACATGTAAAATAAATTTTAAAAAATCTTAGCTCATTGCTCAACTGTCCAGTCCTCAGCACCACCTCTACTTTCTTTTGTTGCTAGCCACATCTCACGGCCTGTTTACTTGTGATGTCATTGATATGCAACGTGCAGTGACTAGAGCTAACATGCCAGAAAAAAAAGGCCCTGGTGACAAGATGGTGGGCAGGGAGGAAGCCTGCACACCAACCAGTTCTCTTCTTTCCACTGTTACATCTTAGATTTTTTTCACTCTGGGCTGGGACTTCAGGCCGCAACCAGGTTTTGGAGGTCTCTGCATGGCATACATCTGTGACATCATGACATGATTACTTAAGACTGGGTACTGGCAGGAAGCAAACTACTAGCATAGTAGAGCAAACAGGCCGTAAAATACAGCTAGCGACAGTGGAAAGAAGAGACGGCTCTATGGACTTGAAGATAGGCAGCAAGCAGCGGAGGAGCTGAACAGGAAAACAGTGATTATACATTTTTTGTTTGTTTTGTAAACTTTTTGCGGCTCTCTACAGTTCAGCAAAATGGGTTTAGATCAATCGTTGCAAAGTGAATTTACAAAAATCAATATTTTCAAAAGATTTTGATTTTTGTATATGCGAGTAGAATTCAATTCCACTCGAATAAATTTACCCATCTCTGCCATATTCTGAAATTCAAAACATTTTAATTTTTCAGTTTGCAGACCCCTGTTTGAGGGTTTATTTTTTGGCATAGCAAGCTTTAGTTTTTTACTGGTACTATTTTGGGATATACATTACTTTTTCATCACTTTTTATTTCAGGTTTTTTTGCGATGAACAAAAGCAGCAATTCTGGCAATGTTTTTCCTTTTTTTGTGTGCAGTTTACTGGGATATTTGGTGTTATTTTACAGTTTGCTTTAACACTTTAAAATATTTTTTATAATATTTATTAGTCCCCCAATGGTACTTATGCATCCAATACATTCATTGCATAGGTAATGGCTTATATTGTGCAGTGTATTACCTCCTCCTCTCAGTGTTATGCTGACAATAAGCCTATTAGGTGTCGCTTTAGGCATCATGTAATAGACATTGGTATATGGCAGGCAAGGAGGCCGTAGCAAGACATTGTTATTCCGCAATCATACTGTCTTGGGGGCAATGGGCTGACAGAGAGAGCTCTCTCCCTTTGCCAAAGTTCTGATGTGCAGCTGTTACTATCGACTGTGGCATCTGAGAGGTTAAACTCCCGGCATTGATGAGGACATTCATTCTAGCAGTTAAAGGGAATCTGTCACCCCTTTTTTCGAATATGAGCTGCCGGCAGCAACAACAGGGGCTTATCTACAGCATTCTGTAATGCTGTAGATAAGCCCCTGATGTGACCTGAAAGATAAGAAAAAAGAGTTAGATTATACTCACAGGGGGGGCGGTCCGGTCCAATGGGTGTCGCGATCCGGGCCGGCGCCTCCCATCTTCATACGATGCCATCCTCTACTTTCCTTCCTGTCGTGGCTCCTGCGCAGGCCCACTGCTCTGCCCTGTTGAAGGCAGAACAGAGTTCTGCAGTGCGCAGGCGTCGGGAGAGGTCCGACACCTACGCACTGCAGTACTCTGCTCTGCCCTCGACAGGGAAGAGCAGTGCGCCTCCGCCGGAGCCGCAACAAGAATCAAAGAAGAGGACAGCATTGTTTGAAGATGGGAGGCGCCGGACCAGACCTCGACACCCATCGGACCGGGCGGCCCCCCCCAGTGAGTATAATCTAACTCTTTCTTCTTCTCTTTCAGGTTACATCGGGGGCTTATCTACAGCATTACAGAATGCTGTAGATAAGCCCCTGATGTCAGTGCCGGCAGCTCATATTCGGAAAAAGGGGTGACAGATTCCCTTTAATGCTGTGAGCATTAGTTTGGCTTCTGCAGGTTGATCGCACAAGTACAGAAGAAGTACGCATGGATCACCACCATGCATGTACTTTACCCATCATGGAGTGTTAATTTACCAATACTTACGACAGATGTATGTATATATATATATATATATATATATTTATATATATATAGGAAATAGCAATGTTTCTCCAGTGATCAGTCCAATGGTAGGATAAAATATAACTTTTATTTTTCCATTAAAAAGGTTCCATATTTCTTCAATAACAATTTTGCATATAGTCAATCCCTTTTGGACGACATGTTTCGACACTACATGTGTCTTCCTCCAGGTCCCTATATATATATAATATAGCAAAGAGCAAAGGGCTAACAATATTTTGAACTTTTTACTTTCAGGCTCCATATCTCACCATCCACTACTGCTTTGATTGCATCTATTTAGCATGTGATTAGTTATGCAGATTCTTGCCATATCACTGCATTGTTATTGGTGTAAATGAAAAATGAAGTCTCAGTAATACCATTGGTGCAAATGAATTGACAGGACTTTGTCCATCTGCCAAGTCAGTAATCTGTGGCCACTGGAAGGGACTCTGTGAACCGCCTCTTAGACAACGGCATCTAAGGCTCTTCTATAGATTAGCAGGCATGGCACAACTTCACATGTGCATTATGGCAAATCAATGATAAGACTAATAATCAACTAAAAAGAGTCAATGACAGCTAAGAGACATTTATCAGGGCTCCCATCTAACGACCACAAAAGTTCTGTTTTGCCTTAGAGCTATTAAGGGCTTGTCTGGGCTTATGATTGACTTAGGCTCAGAACCTAACCAGTGAATAGAAGATAGGCTGCAGTTTGCTTCAATGGCCACTACACAGTAAATGGAATTTTGCTTTTTGGCTCAATTAACAGCTAACATACAGCCACGACCTGCGCTGACTACGGTTGATTGCTTGGGTTGCAAGGTGTCCCACTGGTTTGTTATTGATGACCTATTGTAATTATAGGTCATTAATATAATATGTCTGGAAAACTATTTTAAATAGTGGTAAGAGCTTCTGTATAAGCTAAACATAAATGCCACTAATAATTTTTTTTTTTACTTTACATTTTAACTTTATTATTCTTTTTTTATTATGGACTAAGTCTTGATTTACGTTTCTCTGTTTTTTTTTATTTCTGCCCTGTATGGATATATTCAGCCAAAGGGTTTTCGACGTTACTATAGCTCACCGTTGCTTATACATGAGCAATTTGGATGCATCAAAGAAGTAATGCCTATTGGTGAGTAAGACTGTTATTCAATTTTGTGATAGACTAAAATATTTTTGACCATTACTGTACTGATATCAAAAAATAGGATTATCGAATACTTGCAGATAAAGTGCTTGCTGAAGATGCCTTGTAGAGGTCTAACTCTGTGTCCAGTAACACAATGCTAAATTTTCGTTAAAATTGTTATGTTACATTTTGTGTTAACCGTATTGAAATGAATGGACACTCCAAGAGAAAAAGTTCAATTTCTGGCTGCCAGGGTTTACTTGGTATGTTATGCTGGTATTTCTGTATTACACCTCCCAAGTATCTTCCTTTCAGAGAAACACTTCAAGTGGCACAAATCCCTTTTGCCTCTCTTTGACACAAAGCTAGGAGGGATAGCTAATACTAGAGAAGAGAGAGAGAGGATTCAAAAAGATTTAAATAAACTGGAGAAGTGGGCAGTAACTAACAGAATGGTTTTTAACAGGGAGAAATGCAAAGTACTACATCTGGGCAATAAAAATGAAAAAAGCATATATAGAATGGGAGGAATAGGGCTAAGTGACAGCACATGTGAAAAAGACTTGGGTATACTAATAGATCACAGACTGAATATGAGTCAACAGTGTGATGCAGCAGCAAAAAAGGCAAATGCAGTTCTAGGATGTATTAACAGAAGCATACAGTCTAGATCACGTGAAGTCATTATTTCCCTCTACTCCTCTTTGGTCAGACCTCATCTGGAATATTGTGTCCAGTTTTGGGCACCACATTTTAAAAAAGACATCAACAAACTGGAGCAAGTTCAGAAAAGAGCGACCAGAATGGTGACCGGTCTGCAAACCCTGTCTTATGAGGAAAGGTTGCAGGATTTGGGAATGTTTAGTTTGCAAAAGAGAAGACTGAGAGGAGACTTAATTGCTGTCTACAAATATCTAAAGGGCTGTCACATTGTAGAAGGATCAACTTTATTCTCATTTGCACAAGGAAAGACTAGAAGCAATGGGATGAAACTGAATGGGAGGAGACACAGATTAGATATTAGAAAAAACTTTTTGACAGTTAGAGTGATCAATGAGTGGAACAGGCTGCCACGAGAAGTGGTGAGTTCTCCTTCAATGGAAGTCTTCAAACAGAGGCTGGACAGACATCTGACTGGGATGATTTAGCGAATCCTGCTTTGAGCAGGGGGTTGGACCAGATGGCCCAGGAGGTCCCTTCCAACTCTACGATTCTATGATTCTATGATTCTCTCCTCCTGAGATGACCATTCATTCTAGCAGTTAATGAACCAAGCTATAGATTTGCATTCTACCATGCTAGGTCTAAAGTACAAATTAAAATCCTTCCTCTATGTGCTATTACATTGTATTGCATGTTTAGCACTGTAAGAAAGTATGAGATAAGGTCCTGGATGGCAAATATGTGCCACCAAGGTGTTTGGCCTAGGTAATGTAAAATTCTGTACCAGTAACATTAGATTACTGAAAGTCTGGAAAAAAAGTTCTTCCCATCATCCAGCCCAGGGTTTACAGGCCTAATGACAGCAGGAGGGTTAGCTCAGCAGTTTGGAGTTTGAGATGGAGCTGAACAGAGCTGAAACTGCTTCGGCCTGAAATGCTGAAATTGGTGAGGCTGTTTATAGTATTCATTTTTACTGCAGAAAAACTGTTTTTGCTTTGGAACGGTGCGGTTTGTGATAGAGAATAAACTTTATGCTGTTTTGATATAAAAACCATTGACTGTGCATATCCAAGCGGCTACCAGAGAGCTGAAACCCTACCGCACTTCCAGTGCCTTGAAAATGTATTCACAACCCATGAACTTGTCCACAATTTTTACATGTTACGCCCACAAACTTAAATGTATTTTATTTGGATTTTATATGATATACCAGCACAAAGTAGCAAGTATTTGTGAAGTGTAAAGGAAATGATACATGGTTTTCTACATATTTTAAAACTATAACTCTGACAATTGTAATGTGCATTTGGATTCAGCCTCCTGTAATCTAATATGCTTAAATAAAATCCTGAGTGACCAATTGCCTCCAGAAGACACACAATTAATACCTGTGTGTAATTTATTCTCAGTATAACAACAGCTGTTCTTTGAAAGCCTCTGAAGTTTGTTTAAGAAAATTAGGTATCAAAGAGCATCATGAAAACCAAAGGAACACACCAGACAAGTCAAGGATAACATTGTTGAGAAGAGTATCACTATCTCAAATCACTATTCAATTCATAATCTAAAAATGGAAGCAGTATGGTAATTCTGTGTACATACCAAGACAAGATTGTCCACCTAAATGGACATCCCAAGCAAAGAGAGCAATATAATAAAACTAGGAAACAGAAAAGCGCAATAGGGTCTTATCTGGTGGACAATTGAATAGATATAGTAAAGGTCTACTCACCCTTTCCAGGAAAGGTATAAGCATATAAACCCGCTGTCAGCCTGCTGCACGCCCGAAGGTCCACTGCGTGACCTCCAATACGAATCCTTATGGATAAAATGTTATTCTCGGGCTTACTGTGCGCTGCTTGACCAGGATAAAATCACCACAATGTGAGAAATTTAACCATTTAATTCCCAACGTGTTTCAAAGTGTGAACCACTTCTTCCTCAGGGGATGACATGAAGCCTTCATGTCATCCCCTGAGGAAGAAGTGGTTCACACTTTGAAACACGTTGGGAATTAAATGGTTAAATTTCTCACATTGTGGTGATTTTATCCTGGTCAAGCAGCGCACAGTAAGCCCGAGAATAACATTTTATCCATAAGCAAAGAGAGCACTAATTTATGGAAGAGTGGCAAGAAGAAAGTCATTTTTAAAAGCAAACCATAAGAAGTCCTGTTTGTATTTTGTAAAAAGCCATGTAGGGGACACATTATGTTAAAGAAGGAACTTTATTTGGTAAGCTGAAACCAAAGTAGAACATTTTGGGCTAAATGCAAAACGTGTGACAGAATTACGAACACTGCACTTCACGCTAAAAGCACCATACTCACCGTCATACATGGTGATGGCAACATCAAGCTGTGGGGATGCTTTTCTTCAGTAGGAACAGGGAAGCTGATTAGAGTTCAGGGGTAGATGAATGTAGCTAAATACAGGGCAATCCTGGAGGAAAACCTGTTAGATGCTGAAAAAGACTTAAGACTTGGGCATAGATTCATTCTCCTGTAGAATAACAACTCTAAGATATTGCCTGACCTACAATGGAATGGTTTAGATCACAGCATATTCATGTGTTTGAATGGCCCAGTCAAAGTCCAGACCTAAATCCCATTGAGAGTCTGTGGCAAGACTTAAAAATTGTTGTTCACAGATGCTCTTCATCCAATCTCACTGAGCTAGAGCTAGTTTGCAAAGAAGAATGTGCAAACTTTTCAGCCTCTAAATGTCCAAAGCTGGTAGAGACATGTCCTCAAAGATTGGCAGCAGTAATTGCAATGAATGGTGGCTAGTGTTGAACAATACCATCCGATATCCAGAAATATCGGATCGGATTGGATCGGCCTGATACACAAAAAGTATCGGGTATCGCCGATTCCGATACCGGAAGTCCCATTCAAGTCAATGGGACAGAAATATCGGATTTAAAAAAACCCCTTTCTTTCCTTGTACATCAAGTTCGGGAGGGGGGAAGAGTGTGGGCGGTGCGTGGGCGGACACTGTGCGTGTCTGTGTGTGCGGGCGGGCTCTGTGCGGGCTTCTCGGGGGTCTGTACGGGCCTAACGGGGGTCTGTGCCGGCTGCTGGCGGTCTGTATGGGCCTGCCGGGGGTCTGTGCCGGCTGCTGGGGGTCTGTACGGGCCTGCCGGGGGTCTGTGCCGGCTGCCAGGGGGTCTGTGCCGGCTGCCGGCGGTCTGTACGTGCCTGCCGGGGGTCTGTGCCGGCTGCCGGGGGTCTGTATGGGCCTGCCAGGGGTCGGTGCCGGCTGCCGTGGGTCTTTGCCAGCTGCCGGTGGTCTGTGTAGGCTGTCGGCGATCTGTGCAGGCTGCCGGGGGTCTGTACGGGCCTGCCGGGGGTCTGTGTGTGTGTGCAGGCATCGTCCGATGGGACTACAAGTCCCATCGGGCGATGCCTGCTACAATGACAGTGATTGATACATTAGCCAATGATGGGACAGTAGTAGTCCCATCATCCGGCTAATATGTTGAATGTAAAAAAAAACAAAAAAAAACATACATACTACATACATACTACATACTACATACATACTTCATATATACTACATTCATATAACATACATACATACTACATACCTACTACATACTGTATATACTACATTCATACAGCATACATACTACATGCATACTACATACATACTACATTCATACAACATACATACATAATACATGCAAACTTCATATATACTACATTCATACAGCATACATACATACTACATACATACTACATATATACAACATTCATACAGCATACATACATACTACATATATACTACATTCATACAGCATACATACATACTACATATATGCAACATTCATACAACATACATACATACTACATACATACTACATATATACTACTGTCATACAACATACATACATACTATATACATACTACATATATACAACATTCATACATACATACATACAACATATATACTACATTCATACAATATACATACTACATATATAATACATTCATACAGCATACATGCATACTACATATATATTACATATATACAACATTCATACATACATACATACTACATATATACTATATTCATACAACTTACATACTACATACATACTACATATATACTACATTCATACAGCATACATACATACATACTACATACATACTACATATATACTACATTCATACAGCACACATACATACTGCATACATACATACAACATACATAAAACATGCTACAGATATACTACATACATACTACATACTACATACAATACATTCATACAATACATACATATAGACATACAGTACATATAACATAGAGTACATACTCACCATTACTTGTCACATTGTTCCCCGAAGCCAGCGTCATCTGTGAAAAAAATATGAAAAAAACAAACCACCAAATACTCCCTGTTCTGCAGAAATCCACGAGTGTCCCACGCCGATATCCTGTGGAGAACAGCAGCATCAGCTGATGCGACCGCTCTCTATGGGCTCCAGGTATCCAATGACTGGAGGTAGGTATCCTTCCGCACTGTATTCCTCCGCCACTGTAAAAAAAAATAGTCCCTAGTCTCACTTTTGGCATTGCTGTGTGAGAAAGTTCCCACACAGCTTTTGCCATAAAGTGTGACTAGGGACTATTTATTTTTACAGTGGTGGAGGAATACAGTGCGGAAGGATACCTACCTCCCGTCATTGGATTCCTAGAGCCCCTAGAGAATGGTCGCATCAGCTGATGCTGCTGTTCTCCACGGGATATTGGCATGGGACACTCGTGGATTTCTGCGGAACAGGGAGTATTTGGTGGTTTGTTTTTTTCATATTTTTTTCACAGATGACGCTGAGTTCGGGGAACAATATGACAAGTAATGGTGAGTATGTACTCTTTGTTATATGTACTGTATGTATATATGTATGTATTGTATGAATGTATGAATGTATTGTATGTAGTATGTATGTAGTATGTATGTAGTATATCTGTAGCATATTTTATGTATGTTGTATGTATGTATGTAGTATGTACGTATGCTGTATGAATGTATTATATATGTAGTATATATGTAGTATGTATGCTGTATGAATATAGTATATATGTAGTATGTATGTAGTATATCTGTAGCATGTTTTATGTATGTTGTATGTATGTATGTATGTAGTATGCATGTATGCTGTAGGAATGTAGTATATATGTATGTAGTATGTATATATGTATGTATGAATGTAGTATATATGTAGTATGTATGTAGTATATCTGTAGCATGTTTTATGTATGTTGTATGTATGTATGTAGTATGTATGTATGCTGTATGAATGTAGTATATATGTATGTAGTATGTATGTATGTATGAATGTAGTATATTTGTAGTATATCTGTAGCATGTTTTATGTATGTTGTATGTATGTATGTAGTATGTATGTATGCTGTATGAATGTAGTATATATGTAGTATATATGTAGAATGTATGTAGTATGTATGTATGTATGAATGTAGTATATATGTAGTATGTATGTAGTATATCTGTAGCATGTTTTATGTATGTTGTATGTAGTATGTATGTATGCTGCATGAATGTAGTATGTATGTAGTATGTATGTTGTATGAATGTAGTATATATGTAGTATGTATGTATGTATGTATGAATGCTGTATATATGTAGTATGTATGTATGTATGTTGTATGAATGTAGTATATATGTAGTATGTATGTATGCATGTTGTATGAATGTTCTATATATGTAGTATGTATGTATGCTGTATGAATGTAGTATATATGTAGTATGTATATATGCTGTATGAATGTAGTATATATGAAGTATGTATGTAGTATGTAGGTATGCTGTATGAATGTAGTATATATGTAGTATGTATGTATGCTGTATGAATGTAGTATATACTGTATGTAGTATGTATGTAGTATGTATGTTGTATGAATGTAGTATATATGAAGTATGTATGTAGTATGTAGTATGTATGTTGTATGTATGTAGTATGTATGTAGTATGTATGTTTTTTTTTGTTTTTTTTTTACATTCAACACATTAGCCGGATGATGGGACTACTACTGTCCCATCATTGGCTAATGTGTCAATCACTGTCATTGTAGCAGGCATCGCCCGATGGGACTTGTAGTCCCATCAGACGATGCCTGCACACACACACAGACCCCCGGCAGGCCCGTACAGACCGCCGGCAGCCCGCACAGACCCCCGGCAGGCCCGCACAGACCCCCGGCAGGCCCGCACAGACAGCGCATCATGATGCGCACAGACCGCGCATCATGATGCGCACAGACCGCGCATCATGATGACATCATTTCAGCAGCCAATCACAGCCACAACAGTGGCTCATTGCATTATGGGAACTTCCGATTCCAGATCCGATATTGAAAAAATATTGGTACTCGGTATCGGAATTCCGATACAGCAAATATCGGCCGATACCCGATATTTGCAGTATCGGAATGCTCAACACTAATGGTTGCCCTTCAAAATATTGACTGAGTGGTGGCTGAATACAAATGCACGTCACAATTTTCAGACTTATATTTTCTTTCCTTTATACTTAACAAATACTTGCTACTTTGTGTTGGAAAAGCACATAAAATCCAAATTTACAACATTTAACTTTGTGGGTGTAATGTGAAAAAATGTGGAATAGTGAATACTTTTTCAAAGCACTATATAAATTCCTATATTTAGATCAATATCTCAGGAAAGGTGTACATTTACATTGAACATGTTTTGGATTAGAACTTTTTGTGTCCGTTTTCAACCATAGGTTGGAAGGAATGTTTTTAACTTCTATATAAATGTATGTAAGGGGGAAAACGTAAG